>NW_022163281.1:0-107390 GCF_008728515.1 Papio anubis | reverse complement strand
AGATTCTCCCGCCTCAGCCTCCCAAGTAGCTGGGAGTACAGGCATGTACCACCACACCTGGATAATTTTTGTATTTTTAGTAGAGATGGGGTTTCACTATGTTGTCCATGCTGGTCTCGAACTCCTGACTTCAGTTGATCCATCTGCCTTAGCCTCCCAAAGTGCTGAGATTACAGGCATAAGCCACTACACCTGACCTAGATTTGACATTTTATAGTATTGACTCTTTTTGTCCAGAAACATGTTATGCCTTTACATTAATTCAGATCTCATATGGTCTTCAAATTCTATGGTCATCAGCCTGAAGGTCTTCTCTATTTTAGGTTTATTCCTGAATATTTCATTGGATTTGTTGCTATTTTGATTGGAAGTAAATATATTTTCTAATTATTTATTGATTGTGTATCAAGCTTTTGATTTTTATTGTTGTTGGTATTGACCATATAGCCATAGTACTGCACCAAAATCTTCTATTAGTTCTAATAGTGTGTCAGTAATGGAGTATCAGGTGACTGTCTTTTATATTCTAGAACAAGTAACTCCGTCCAATAGAAATATAATAGAAGCCACATATGTAATTTTAAATTTTCTAGTGGTCATGTTCAAAAAGTAAAAAGAAACAGGTGAAAGTTATTTTAATACTTTAACTCAGTGTATCTAAAATATTTCAACATGTACTTAGCATAAAATATTAATGAGATAATTTACATTCTTTTTTTTGGTATTAAGTCTTTAAAATTTCATGTATATTTTATACTTATAGCACAATGTGATTTGAGCTGCAGTAGTCTCACTTTAAATGCTCAGTAACCACAAGTGGCTAGTGGCCACTGTACTAGACAGTGCATTTTTTTTTTTTTGAGACAAAGTTTTGCTCTTGTTGCCCAGGCTGGAGTGCAATGGCGCGATCTTGGCTCACCTCAAACTCCGCCTCCCGGATTCAAGCAATTCTCCTGCCTCAGCCTCCCGAGTAGCTGGGATTACAGGCACATGTCATCACGCCTGGCTAATTTTTTTGTACTTTTACTAGAGACGGGGTTTCTCCATGTTGGTCAGGCCTCCCAAAGTTTTGGGATTACCGGTGGCATGAGCCACCGCGCCCAGCCTGGACAGTACATTTCTAAGTGGACCAGAATATTGCTTGCAAATAATGAAATTTTTTCTCTAAAATTTTTTTGGTCTTTTTTTCTTTTGCCTTAATGTTTTTGCTTGGACATCAGTAGTACCATGCTGATGTTGATGATATTAATGCGAATACTTACAATGTTTGACCACTATGAATTTCTGGCTAGAGGTTTCCTTCCCGTTCTGGTTTGTAAGAATTTTTCTTTAAATCAGAAACCAATTTTAAGTTTAAAATATATATATATATTTAAATATATTTATGAAAATGTGGAAACTCTTGAGTGACCATATTTTTTATCTTAAAAAATAGAAATAATACTTTAAAAATGGTGAACAATTCTTGTATTTTAGAAACAAAGCCTCTCGATCATAATGCATTTATTATTATTATTATTTTTTTTTTTTGAAATGGAGTCTTGCTCTGTTGCCCAGGCTGGAGTGCAGTGGCATGATCTCAACTCACTGCAACCTCTGCCTCCCAGGTTCAAGCTATTCTTTTGCCTCAGCCTCCCGAGTAGCTGGGACTATAGGCACCTGCTATCACACCCAGCTAATTTTTGTATTTTTAGTAGAGATTGGGTTTCACCATATTGGCCAAGCTGGTCTTGAAGTCCTGACCTCTTGGTCCACCTGCCTCAGCCTCTCAAAGTGCTGGGATTGTAGGTGTGAGCCACCACACCCGGCTTGCATTAATTTTTTTTTTAACAAATTTTTCTACTAAATTTCATTTGCCTTTTAAAAAAATTTAGGTTACCTAATCATAAAAATCTCTATTTCTCTATTTTGTTTTAAATACAGTCAATCTTTGTCCAGTTTTTATAGCAACGAGGATTTTCTGGCCTTGTGAAATGTATCGACATGATTCTTGTTCTACACTTTGGAACTGCTCATTACCATGTTGTATTATATTGTATTGTATTACACAGAATACTGTACAGAAATACATTCATCTCATTGCTGGTGGCACATCCTAACAGGGTGTTTTCCTCCCCAGCAGGACTCTGGACTGTCTTCACGCTAGGTGGTGTGGGCAGCAAAGCGACTGCCTCTCCAGAGCTTTCTTCCCCTCTGGCCAACCAGAGTCTCCTGCTTCTGCTGGTGTTGGCCAATCTGACAGATGCCTCAGATGCGCCAAACCCCTACAGACAAGCCATTATGTCCTTCAAGAACACACAAGGTTTGTGGTATTTTTTTCTCTAATATTCTTTGTAATGGGGAGAGTATTGCTTATTCTATGTTGTCTATTGTCTTGTAGTTTTGGAGATGAGTGTCCATTTGTATGTTTTCATATTGGTCATACATGAGAAAAACCTTAGCTTTTCCTGTCAATATTATCAGGAAGGTCAAGCAAATCCGAGAACAAGGCTGTGATCCTTTATATCTGTTTGAATTCGTATTTCTTTCAGGGATAACCAAACCAGCATGTGTTTAATTTGGGTCAGTCTGTACTACCTGTTAGGGGTAGGAATTAACCTGGAAAACCCAAATGCTAGGTTGTTTTAAATTTTCAGTTAAAGTCTGTGTTCTAGTTAGAGTTTTATAGAACTAAAAATTAGGTCTCAAAAAAAAAATTAGAGCACAAATCAGAAAACCTTTTTCTGTAGGGATTAGTGACTTTGTGGAGCCACATGTTCTCTCCTGCAGTCTCTTAGCCTTGCCGTTGTTGCATCAAAGCAGCCATAGGTACTATGTAAACAGGTTAGATGGCTGTGCTCCAGTAAATCTTAACTTCCAAACAAGGGGGGGTAGGCTGCCCATGAGCTGTGTAACTTGGTATTAATAACTCCTAAAGTAGAAGATGAGCATATCACTTCATGTTGAACCAGCATCTCTTCTCAAAAGGTTACATTCTAAAAGCAGGATTCCTGTAGTACAGTCAAGTGCTGCTCAGTGGCAGGGCTGTGTTCCATTAGGCAATTTTTTCGCTGCGTGACTATCATAGTGTACTTAGACAAACCTAGATGGCATAGCTGCTACACAACTAAGCTCTGTGGTGTAGCCTATTGCTCCTAGCCAACAAACCTGTTCAACATGATGATGTACTGAATACTGTAGTCAGTTGTAACACAGTGGTATTTGTGTATCTAGGCAATCTAAACCTAGAAAAGGTACAGTAAAAATGTGGTATAATCACATGGGATCACTTCAAATATGTGGTTTATCATTGACTGAAATGTTATTATGCAGCGCATAGCCAGATTCTCAAGACATTTCTAACACCAGTGTGATGAAGATGGGTGGGAAGTACAGTGATTGGATGGGAGCATTTGTAAGCCTTCTGATGCCCCGTGCCATGTTTCTTCCAGGTTATTCTGATACACATTTCTTATAGACGTGGCTAGATGTGCCCATTAATTGTGCCTCTGCCAATTCTGGTATTATTTGCAGCGTGTCCATTTGTGCTGCTCTAACAAAATACCTGAGACTCAATAACCTATAAAGAACAGAAATTTATTTCTCACAGTTCTGAAGCCTGGGAAGTGAATCTAAGATCCAGGCACTGGCAGGTTTGGTGTCTGGTGAGGGCTCAGTCTCTGCTTCCAAGATGGGTCCTTCTATCTGTGTCTTCACATGGCAGAAGGGAGTCAAGGGCTAAAAGAGCTGAATGCTATGTGGGCCCTCTTTTATATAGGCCTTCATCCTGTTGATGAGAGAGGGGCCCGTAGGACCTAATCACACTGTAAAGGCCCCACCTCTCAACTTTATTTCATTGGAGATTAAATTTCAACATGAATTGTGGAGAGAACATAAACTGTAACACGTTACAATGGGGAAATAATAACAATTTTATGAATTAAAAAATGAAAACTCCTGTATCTATTAGTATTTTTCTGTTCCCATTACTTACTCTTCTTGGTGACAGTATGACTTAATGGTTAAGAAAGCAAGTTTCAGAGTCAAGCATACCTGGCTTCACACCATACCTCTATCACTTCAGAGTGTGAGACCTTTGACAGTTTGCTTAATCTCAATTAGCTTCAAAAGCTTTGCCTATAAAATAGAGAAAATATCACCTAATAGTATTTGTATAAAGACCAAGCAAGGTAAGTCTTTAAAATGATTAGCCCAGATTTTGCAACAAAGCGGGTATTCAGTATATGGTATCTACTATGTTACTCTTGCTGCTCAGGCCAAATGTTGGTATTTAGGGCTGAACTTTGCTTGGGATGGTCACGGTTTGGGAGACCATTTAGTACAATGATGCAAAGTGTTGGCTTTAGGATGCTCATATCCATCAGGGCTGATCTTGGCAAAGTTACTTGATCCCTTTAAACATCTATTACATTCCTTGTAAAGCTGATCAGAATAATGACACGTTTGTTGTATGGGTTAAATAAGGGATAACATAAACAAAGTGTTTAGTATAACAGCTGGTTCATAGTATTTATTAGCTAGTAATGTATGTATGTTGTGGATACACACACACAACACACATATTCCCTTTGCAGTCAGGTATAATACACGTTGGTGAATTTGTTACTTTGCTTCAATTTTATAGAAGTGTAGTGTGTCTAGAATCTTCCACCAGTGAGCATTCTGTAGATTCCATAATATCTGCATACTCACGGCACATGGCAACACTTTCTTTTGCCATCCCTTGCAAAAATATAAAGCCAACCACAAAAAAAAAGAATTATTTTTATAAGTGTCAAAAATACAGTGTTAGTATTGAAAAAATAGCCTCTATTTCAAATGTAGAAGGAAAAGTGAGGGCACTGGATGGTAAAACTGAAGGCGTTTTGATGCATTCTCCTCACAAATGTAAAGCTTAGAAAGGAGAATCTGAGAGACAAGGACTGTGTTGGAACATATCTCTTTTTCCATAAGAGCACAGCTTTTAGGAATGTTAAAGCAAGTTATTTTGATGACTTTCTCTGAGTCTGTTGAACTTATCTTTATCTTCTTTGTTACTTCCTAACCTTGATTGCTTCAGTTTCTCAGCAAATCCAGTTAACTGTTGGAAAGGGCCTGTGTCGGTTTGGAATATCAAGAACTTTCCTAGTACAGGCTGTGATTTTTGCTTTTGATTGTTCCAGTGACTGTACTTAAAAAAAAAAAAAAAAAAAAAAAAAAGTTTCTTAGCAGTTGTAGTCAATTAGGTTTGCATTGGAGATTATATTTTATTTTATTTTTAAAAAAGTTATAGAAGTTTTCTGGTAGTTGTCTCAAGCTTGGTATGCTCTTTTGATTATAGAACCTAATGTTGAACGTACACAGATGGCCCCCAACCTGCAATGGCTGGACTTAGGATTTTTTGACTTTATGATGGTGCAAAAGCAATATAAATTCAGTACTGTATTTAATAAATTACATGAGATATTCAACACTTTGTTGTAAAATAGGCCTACTGTTACAGTTGGATTAATACAATTTAGAACTGTACACAAAAATAATAGCTTAGGCTAGGCTAGGCTAGGCTAAGCTATGATATTTGGTAAGTTAGGTTGTATTAAATGCATTTTTAACTTAGAATATTTTCAACTTACGATTAATTTATGGGAATATGATCCCATTGTAAGTTGAGGAACGTCTATACTGATTTTGGTGTAAGTGGATACTTCAGCCAAAATTTATTCATTTGAAGAAAATTAACCCAGCTTTAAAGGCAGTTGTTTTCTTTTTAATTCTATATTAAAAGAGAATTTTCTATTTTGTATAGAAATTCTATCTTTCTCTCTAGATGTTTTTTATTTAGGACTCATGATTATTTAGTTTCGGTAACAAAGTATTTCATCTTGAAGTCCTGGTTAAATTGTATTGATTGGAGAGCCTTTTGACTCGCTCATAATTCTGTTTATTTAAGTTCATGTTCTTAGAGCTGATTTATTTCAGCTACGTTAATGGGAAGATAGTAACAGAGTCAAACTATATGACTTAGTTTAGTTCTTTTTAAGGTAAATTTTTTTTTTTTTTTTTTTTTTTTGGAGACAAAGTCTCACTCTATCGCCCAGGCTGGAGTGCAATGGTGCAATCTCGGCTCGTTGCAACCTCCACCTCCCGGGTTCAAGCGATTCTCCTGCCACAGCCTCCTGAGTAGCTGGGATTACAGGCCCACACCACCACGCCCGGCTAATTTTTGTATTTTTAGTAGAGATGGGGTTTCACCATGTTGGTCAGCCTGGTCTCAAACTTCTGACCTTGTGATCCACCCATCTCGGCCTCCTAAAGTGCTGGGATTACAGGCGTGAGCCACCATGCCTGGACCTCAAGTAAATTTTGTATAAATTAAAATTTTGAATCTGAAATGTAATGACTTTCCATAAAATTAATGGGAATTGAGTTGTACACATTACTTTAACAATATTTTCATTTATATAAAGCACAGCTAGAAATTACTGATGTGCTGTTTTCTGTATTCCAGATAGCAGTCCTTTCCCCTCATCAATTCCACATGCCTTCCAGATCAACTTTAATAGTTTGTACACAGCTCTTTGTGAACAGCAGACATCTGATCAAGCAACTCTCCTCTTGTATACCTTGCTTCATCAAAATAGTAATATTAGAACATACATGTTGGCTCGCACAGACATGGAAAATCTTGTAAGTATCATACTAAACATTCCATGTGTTTGTATTTTATAATATTTTGAAGAAAAACTTCTTTTCCCAAGAGGGCAAGTTTATTTGCCTGGTTGCCACAAAGGTGATGATCAAGAAATTGATAGGGAGGTGTCACCAGACACAGACAGAGGGTAGGATCTTCTCCAGCATAAGACACAGCTCGTGTGGAGGGGGCCTCCCACAGCAGGACACAGCAACGTCCCTGGCTGACTTGACGCGCCTCCTTGTCCTTACCAGGATTCAGCCTGTTCAAGTCTTCCAAAAACCCTCTGCAATTCTCAAGGAGATTTTTAAATCATCTCAGTGCCTTCCATCTGCTAAGTGCCCGCCCACCAACTTCATGTTACTCATCACAGTTGCAGAATATTCCTGATGAGAATGCTGAAAGGAAAGTGATGTTTCAACTCAGCTGCTCAAATGTCCCATTCCCTCTGGCAGGCTTAGGCTTTAGGACTGTCTGAACTCACTCCCTGGAGTCTTATAGTCATTTTAAGGTACTTTTGTCAGATATCCCTTAAATTACACTATCCATCACTACATGAGTGAAATTAGTTCTCAAATTTTTGTTCATAGACAAAAACTCCTGTAAGCAGTAATCGATTTCCTTTATGACTAATGTGCAAACATCAGTGTTTCTATGAGGGGCAGAGTAAGCTACCTCACCAAGGTGTTAATGTTGTTTGAAATACATAGTGTGTAGATAACTGTGGACCCTAATATACTCGTAAAAATGTGAACATTCCCGAAATAGCCGGTAGCTGCCTGACAGCAATGAAATGTTCCCTCTGCACCACTTTTTACAGATTGATAGCAGGATTCTCCCAGTATTTGGTTACCATTTTTTCAGTGTTCAATATAAAATACTGCATAAATAGTGAAGGAACACGGAATACTAGAATTCATTGAACATACTCTGCATCCAATTGACACTAAGAATGAAAAATGTGATGAAAGAGTGTCTCCACCTTAGGTCTAGGTGGGAAACATTGCTTAAATAGCAAATTGAGTATGAAAGTATACTGCTTATGTGAGTAAAATCCTGTAAAGAGAAGGTTTGTTTCCTGATGGGTGTGGATAGGCATAGAGACAATTCTGAGGATGATGTATTCTAAGGGAAATGTTGGCAATAAGCAGGAAACCTGTGACGTCACCTGTTTCAGAAAGTTGTATGGTAAGGATGCAGGTATATAAGATGGTGCAGAGAGCAGCTGTCTGTGTTTGATGACATACCCGGTGAAAGGTTAAAAGTTTTTGTGTTGTAGTTATTTTGGAGGGTGGTGTTTGTTTATTTGTTCTGGTTTTGTTGGATAATTTCTTAATTTATGCTCCATCTGTCCTTTTACCTTTCTTCTATAATAAATATGTTGAGGCTTTGATGAGAAAATATGTTATCAGTAGGAAATTTACTGTGCTGATCTGATTTTGTTATGGTTATCAATTTTTTTATTCTGCAGTCTTTGACATTAAGAAGGTAATGTTTGACGGATTACAGTGTTTCTAAGAAATACGTAATTGTGTGTAAATCCCATCAGGCTGGAGGCAGACCTCCCTCTGTTCAGCAACAGGTGTTGGCTGACTTGGATTCTTTCTGTTGATGGTCTGACTCACTACTGTTTGACTTGTTTTAACTCAAAACAAGTTAATTAATCTGGTATAACTTCTTATGGTACATTTTTAATTGGTATCTATTAGAATAACAATACAATGACTCGTGCATTTTCTTTTTGTGTCTCTGAATAGTGTCTAGGGCGAATCCAAGTGCCTGAATGTTAAAAATAGGGCTTAAGAGGGCATACTTTTTAGAAAAACTCATTATAGACATGAACACAATTTTTATATTTTATCACAAGCAAATGTTTAACAAGAAAAGTAGCTAGACTTTTAAGATAGTCATGATTCTTTTAGTTGTAACAGACCCATTTATGCCTAGCGTAAGCAAAAAGAAATGTATCTGTACAAATGAAAAATTTGTGCATTTTTTTTTGGCTTCAGTCATAGCTGGTTCTAGGGGCTAAATGTTGTTATCCAGGCTCGGCCTCTCCATCTTTTGCCTCTGCCTTTTATAGCTTTGGCCTTATTCTCAGGCACACACTTTCCAAGTGGGGAGACAGGTGGTCACCAGCAGCTCTCGACATATCATAAGCTAAAAAGAGGAAAGATTACACAACTACTTCAGAAATATTTCATGAAGGGCTCCAATAGTCTCTTCTTGGGTTGTGTATCCACTTATTTGACCAACGGAAGGAGGCGCAGTTAATGCTAAGCCACCATAGCCACAAAGGTAAAGGGAATTTCCTTAAGGAAGGGATCTTGGACAAATAATATATAGTCACTTCGACACTATATTGCTTGTAATTTCCTTAATCAGGGCATTATGAGTTAGTCACTCTTTTAATTTCTGTTTGTGTTAGTCCAGCAGAGATTCAGCTGGCATTTCCCTTAGGCCTCCAGCAGTCTTCTGCTTTTGGGTCAAGCCTTGAGCCTGCACAATATTGCAGACATGCAGCTCCTGTCATTTTGATACTTACTCATTTGAAACTTCACTGAAGAGACACTTAGAAAATGAGATTAAGATTTACAATGATATGCAGTCTAGGATTTATCATGAATTATAAAAGAAATGACATAGGATCTTTACATCTTGTTTTAGATGGACTAATAGTCCTTTATTTTCTGAGTGTGGTTTTTATATCAACATCAAAAAGGAAATTTTTTTTTTAGCCCTTTTCTTTTCCTTTTCATGCTAAGTTTCTTGAAAGCCACATTATTTGCCTTTACTTCTTGTGCACTTTTCTACCTGTTGTGATCTAACATTTGTTTCTACAACTTCCTCATCAGCAGCTCCTGATTGTTAGTAAATCTTTGGTCATGTTTCATCATTTTCTTATTTGACTGCATTGCTGCATGTGACACTGTTCATTTCTTTATTCTTTAAACCGCTGAATACCTATGTGTTAGTCAGTTCAGGCTTAGTCAGTTCAGAATTTACTCAGGCCTGACTGCTTTAACAAACATACCATAGACTGGTGCTTAAACAACAGAAAGTTATTTCTCACAGTTCTGTAGGCTGAGATTTCCAAGACAGAGATGTCAGCCCCCTGGGTGTCTGGTGCAGACCTGCTTATTGGTTTGTCAAGAGTCATCTACTTGCTGTGTCCTCACATGGCAGTGAGCAGAGGCAGGGAAGAAGCAAGCTCTCTCCTATCTCTTCTTATAAGGGTACTAATCCCATCATGAGTGCTCCACACCTGTTACCTAATCTCCTCGCAAGAGCCCCACCTCTTTATAGTGTCCCATTGGGGGTTAGGGTTTTAACATATGAATTTTGGGGGCCCAAACGTGTAGTTCATATATCTACAAACATATACCTTGGCTTTCTGATCATTTTACTCTGCTGGTTTTTCCACCTCTATGCCTACTGCTTTTCTCTCTCCTTTATGTGTTATTTTTTCTTGTCCTTAAATGTGTCCTGCTGCAGGGTTCTGTCCTTCTTTTTGTTTTTTCCCTGTACTTCTCCCTAAAACATCTAAGCAAATTCAGTTGTCATTTATATGTTGCCAGTGTATATGTTCCCATTTATATGTGCCATATATGTTCTGTTTTTGCAGCCCTGGTTGCCCATATCTCATATCCATGTATCCAGCTGCCCCAGACATTTCCCAGTGGCTGTCTCATAAACACCTTAAACCAAACATGTAAAAATTGGGTTCATTATTTTCCCTGCTCTTCCTTCTCTTACTCCTGTATTCTGTATCACAGTGAGCCATCCACAGAGTTAGCAAAAGCTTTGACTCTCCTGTTTCATTCCCCCATATCCAACCAAATCTTTTTTATTTTCTCTCCTTATTATCTTTGGAATATATTAGTGTTCTTTTTCCTCATTGCCATTCCTTTGGTTTAAGCGGCCTTCATCTCTTACTAAAACTATTGCAACATCTTTAACTGGTTTTCCTGCTTTCTGTCTTGCTATTCTTTAATATTATTTTCTATCCTGTTTCCAGAGTGAGTATATTAGAGTCAAATCTGATCATGTCACTTCTCTGCTTTTAAAGCCCTTTCATGGCTCCACAGTGTCCTCAGGTTTAAAGCGCTTCCTCTTAATGTGGCTAACAAGACATTTCATAATTTTGCCACAGCTTCCATTTTGGTTCTCATCTGTTTGCCATTATGTCCTTTTTATTCTTTATTTAATCATAATGAATTAATTTAATTTCTCTCAATCTGACCTATCTCCTAACTAAGTTTAGACTTGGTTTTCTCTCTAGAATACTTCTCCTTGAAATTTTCTCCCTTTTCCTCTTCTCAGACAACTCTTAGTAGTTTTTCAGATCTCAGTTTAAATAGTTCTTTCAGAATTAAAGTTGTTATAAAAGTAATTATATACCATACCCAAGTGGGATTTATCCGAGGAATGTAAACTTGATTGGACATCTGAAAGTCAGTTATTGTGATACATCATATCAAGAGTGAAAAACAAAAATCATATGATTATTTAAATAGATCCAGAAAAAGGCATTTGACAAAATCATCACTTTTTAATGAAATAAAAATATTTAACAAACTAGGAATAGAAGGGAACATCCTCAGATTAATAAAGGGCTTCTATGAAAACCCTACAGCTCACATCGTACTTAATGGTAAAAGACCATGTTGTCTTTCTCCCTAAGATCAGCCACAAAACAAGGATGTCTGCTTTTGCCATTTCATTCAACATTTTACTGGAGATTCTAGCCTGGGCATTTGATTAAGAGAAAGAAATGAAACACATCTAGATTGGAAAGCAAGGTGTAAAATTATCTGTATTTGCAGATGACATTATCTTATATATAGAAAATCCTAAGGAATCCACTGAAAAACTCTTAGAATTAATAGATGAGTTCAGCAAAGTTGCAGGATACTGGATCAGTATAAAACGTCAATATGCAAAAAATTGTATTTTTATATATGAGAAATCCCAAAATGAAGTTAAGAAAATAGTTCTGTTCATAATAGCATCAGAAATTTAACAAGAGAAGTACAAAACTTACACTCTGAAAACTACAAAATATTATTGAAAGAAATGGGAAAACATATATTCATTGATTGCAACATAAAAAAATAGAGATAGGGTCTTGCTATGTTGCCCACGCTGGTCTTAAACTTCCGACCTCAAGCGATCCTCCCACATTGGCCTCCTAAAGTGCTGGGATTACAGGCGTGAGCCACCATACCCAGCCCTGATCACAGTACTTAACATCGTTAAGATGGCAGTATTCCCCAGACTGACATACACATTGAGCACAATACCTATTAGAATCCTAGTTGACTTCTTTATAGAGATTGACAAGATTGTTTAAAAATCCATATAAAATTACAAAGGACCAAGAATAGCCAAAACAATCCTGAAAAAAAACAAATTTGGAGGACTCATACTTTCTAATTTCAAAACTTATTATAAAGCAACACTAATCAATACAGTGTGGTACTGGCACAAGGATAGACGTAATACATCAATGGAGTTGAACTGAGAATCTAGAAATAAACCCATATACCTATCATCAACTGATTTTCAGCCAGGGTGCCAAGACCAATGTGGAAAGAATAGGTTTTTTCAACAAATGGTACTGGTGCAATTGTGTAGTCACTTGCGAAAGGATAAAGTTGGGCTTTTGCTTCACCCCATATACAAAATTAATTCAAAATGGGTCAAAGGCCTAAAAGAGCTAAAACTGTAAACCTCTTAGAAGAAAATGGGGGTAAATCTTTATGACCTTGGATTTGGCAAATGACTGTTAGATATAACAACAAAAGCATGAGCAACAAAAGAAAAAATAGGTAAATTGAACTGCATCAAAATAAAAACGTTTGTGCTTCAAAGGACCATCAAGAAAGTGAAAAGACAGCCTACAGAATATGAGAAGATATTTGCAAATCACTTATCTGGTAAGGAACTGTATCTATAATATATAAAGAACTTTTTAAACCCAATAGTAAAAGGACAACCCAATTGCAAAATGGATGAAAGATCTGAGTAAGCATTTCTGCAAGGAAGATATACAAATAGCTAGTAATACACATATGAAAAAAACAAACTTGACATTATTAGTCATCAGGTAAGTGTAAATCAAAACCACAGCAAAATACCACTTTACTCCCACTATGATGCCTAGAATAAAATGTTAGTTAATAAGAAGTGAGGATGTGGGGAAATCTAATCTCTCATACACTGTTGGTGGAAATGTAAAATGGTGCAATGGCTTTGAAACAGTCTGGCAGTTCCTGAAACAATTAAATAGTTACCATATGATCCAGCAATTCCAAGGCTAGATATATACCCAAGAGAAATGAGTATACGTCTTCAGGAAAACTTGTAAAGGAATGTTTATAGAAGCATTGCTCATAATAGCAAGAATGTGGAAACAGTTCAAATGTTAGTAAACAGAAGAATGGATAAATGAAATGTGATATGTTTATGCAATGAGATATTATTTGACATAGAAAGGAATGAGACTCTGATACATACTGCAACATGGATGAACCTTGGTAACATGTTCAGTGAAATAAGGTAGTCACAAAAATCTACGTAGTCTATGATTCTATTCATACAGACGTCCAAATTAGGGAAATCTATAGAGACAGAAAGTGGTTCCTTTGGGCAGGCTACATAGGGGACTGGAGGAGGTGATAGTTAAAGGGTATGGGGTTTCTTTTTGAGGTAATGAAATTTTTTAAGTTGCCTGTGGTGATGGTTACACATATTTGTTAACATATGGCAAACCATTGAATTATGCACTTTGAATGGATTGTATGGTCTGTAAATTGTGTCTCAATACAGATATTTAAAAGAATGAAGTACTATTCTGACATAGTCTCATTGGACCCGTTACTTACTCTTACATTATTATTTCTTTGAATATACCATTTGCTTGTGTATCTTGTCTGGTAAAGCACAGAGTCGCAATATTTTCAGTGCTCTGGTGATATTAGGTACTGTAGGTAAGATGTGCTTTCTACAGGTGTAGCCAAAAAAAAAAAAAAAAAAAGAACATGGCATAAAATATGGTCATATGTTGCTTAATGTGGGGAGTCATTCTGAGAAATTTGTTTTATTAGGTGATTTTGTCATTGTGCAAATATCATAGAGTGTACTTATACAAATCTAGATCGTATAGCCTAACTACACACCTAAGCTTTATGGTGTAACCTATGGCTCCTAGACCATAAACCTGTACATCATGTAACCATACTAAATACTGCAGGCATTTGTAACACAATGGCATTTGTGTATCTAAACATAGAAAGGGTACAGTAAAAATATGGTGGTGTAATCTTATGAGACTATACAACCACAGACTCTTACATGTGATCTGCCATTAATGGAAATGTTATGTGGCGTATTGAAAACTCCAGAATCAGAATTAACAAATGTTGAGTTAAATGACCATAAAATGTAACTGTGCTTACTAGGTAATGTGGAATGTGAGTACAATGTATTATGTTTGACACAATGTCAGAAGAAACTCCAAAGACAAGAATGCCTGGGAAAAGAGAAAGAGCAATGACTACTTGGTAACTGGTACACTTCGTTCCTGGAATTTAATAGTGCTCATGCACTGAACTTCATAATTTAGAGGAAGTTTTAGCTACAACTTATAAAAGAACAAAACACACCAGTGCCACATTTTAAAACCTTCCTGCAATAGGTGTGCCTGTCAAAAACACGTATGCCCCAGTGTGCGGCATACCAGCCTGTGCTTTAGGGACTTGTATGTGTAAACAATTTACTCATTACATGTATTGTCTGATTTAGATGATAGATTTTTTTTTTTTTTGGCCTATTTTCTAGCATTCAGTGGATAGTGTTCATGGTTGTTTCCTATGAGACATGCTGTATAGTCTGCCCATCTTTAATAAATAATTTCAGTAACCTCCTTACTTTAGTAAAGAAGGAACAAATAGAAGGTGTCAATGATTTGAAATAAGCACAATTGTAAACGGCATTTTGAAATGAAATGTTTGATGGATACACTGAAGAGCAGATCTTAATACATATGTTGAGAAAATGCACCTTGGGTTCCAAGAGTATGTTTAATTATGTATTTATTTAAAATATATTTCTTGAAATATATTTTTTACTTATTAGCTTTAAAAAAGTGATGCTAAGCACATAAAACGTTAACTTGTGAGCAGCTGTGCTCTCCCCACTACTGCTACTTTTTGGTTAAGTTGGGAGAAGGCAATGTGACTTCTTAAAATCTTCCAAACAAACCTCGAGCCTAAATGGTCCTTGCAGATCCAACCTTTATGTTGATTGGACCTTAAGAGACCTTCACAGAGTTAGTGATGATTTTCTCCACTGGCATCTTAATAGCTAAGATACATTTGGAAAATACATTCAGTCAGAAGGGAGTTTATATGGTTTTTTCCTCTAATGAACAATACAGCTATGATATTAAAGCAGAGTACAAAAGTGTAAAGATTTAAAACATGTGGATTTATAATGAAGTACTGAAATAGTCAATTATAATTTTTATTCTCTAGGTTTTACCCATTCTTGAGATTCTGTATCATGTTGAAGAAAGGAATTCACACCATGTGTATATGGCCCTTATAATATTGTTGATCCTTACGGAAGATGATGGCTTCAACAGATCCATTCATGAAGTGGTAAGTTACCATGACTTGGATTAGAGTTAGAGTTACAGAACACACATGTCCCTGCATAAGATTTACTACAGTCTTTACATTTCTTTCTGGTAGATTTTCCTGTGAGAACCTGCATTAGAAATGTTATGTCTTTCTTCAGATTTTTGAAGTGGTGCTTTTTTTTTTTTTTTTCCAGAATGACTATTAACCACTATTAAAAACTCTCTCAAAATGGTTCTTTGGTAATTGATACAAATGATTTTGCTGCTACTGGGTTCATTTTTCTTCACTATTTCATTTCCACTTTTTCATTGTGGCAGAAATTGTCAAACAGGTTTGCTTCATGCATGCAGAATTAGAGAAGAAAAAGGGACCAAAATGGGAGAAGTTTGAGAAATCCATTGTTTTACATGTATTTTTTAAAGAACATAACATAATTTAACTCTTTAAATTTTGGTCCTGTTGGAGAGTTTTATTCCCAAACTGGTTTTATCTTCTTTCTTTGGCATTTTTTAATTTTATTTTTTGCATCAGAGTAATACACATAAATAGTTTTAAAACTTACATGGAAGTACGAGGTTTTAATGAAAAATAACAGACCCATGTTCACCCTGTTTCTGATTCCCGTTCCTCTAAGGGAAGTGCTTTCAGTTCTGTCCATGTTTCTAAATAACATGCTTATATTGTGATTTCTTGATTTCAGTTGTAGATATTAACTATTATCTCCCTAAGATGGAAGATAGTCATTGATTCTTCCTGCATACCACATGTGTTCCCTCTGGGTTCCCAGCACGCTTGCCAGCACACAGACTTTTTCCTTTTTCCATCTTATTACCATTTTTGGTTAACTCAGATTTTACATTATTATTTTAGATGTTATTTTTAGTTTGTGTACTGTAGGATAATTGCATTTCCTTTCTTGAACATGTCTTACCATTTCTGTAGCACATCATTGCCCTGTTTTTTATTTGTGTACTAATACACTGATTCTACCCCCGGTACTTCAACAGAACTGAAAATTTGCTCAAAATATATTCAAACTTACTGAGTTTTCTTTTTGGACTCCTGTCTTTGCTGGAGCGTCTGGTGGCTCTGGTTGATCTGTTCATCTGTAGGAGTAAGCACTAAGAAGTCGATTGGAAGTCCTGTGTGTGGGCAGGTCTGTCTTACTGTACCTTGTTGTACATAGTCTCTTTCTCTGGGACTCTGTCCCTGCAGGCCATTTTTTGGGTAGATTGTTTTTGATTCTTCCAGTCTCCTTGCTAGGGGGTCTATAGGAGAAGGGGGCAGGGCTTTTACTCTTTATAAGGGTACAGACACTTTGTTTTCTCCTCATTTTCAGTAGGGCTTTTATATTATCTTTACTGCTCTCTAATGTTCCCTTAAGTCATGTTTTTGCCTCTTACATAGTATGACCATAATTTCAACTAAGATTTAAGGAATCTTGACCATTGTGGAAGGAGTATAAAACATAGAAATTTATTTTTTGTGTGTATATTTAAGGTATACAGCTTGATGTTTTGATATATTAATACATGTACACAGAGAAATGGCTACTATAGTCAAGTAAATTAGCATATCCATCATCTCACATAATTACCCCCTTTATTGTTTGTGGCAAGAGCAGTGATACTCTCCTTTAGCAAAAATCCTGAATACAGTACAATATCATTAACTGTAGTCCTCATATTCTGCACTAGATCTCTAGACTTCATCCTATAGACCTGCAACTTTGACCTATATCTCCCCATTTTCTCACATCCACCCCCGGTACCCATTGTAATATCCTCTATCTCTGTGTATTTGACTTTTTAAAAAGGTATTCCACATATATGTGAGATCATGAAGTATTTTTCTTTCTCTGGTTTATTTCACTTAGAATAATCTCTTCCAGGTTTACCTATGTTGTGCCAAATGTCGGTGTCTTCTTTTTTAAGGCTGAATAATATTCCTTTGTTTATACAACCATGCACTACTTAACAATTGGGAGGCATTGTGAGAAATGTGCCCTTAGGTGATTTTATCATTATGTGAAAACTGTAGAGTGTGATTACACAGCCAAGATAGTGTAGCCTACTACACGCCTAGGCTGTGAGGTATAGCCTGTTGCTCCTGGCCACAAACCAGTACAGCATTGTTACTGTATACTGTAAGCAGTTGTAACACAATGGTAAGTATTTGTTTAAACATAGAAAAGCTACCATAAAAATACAGTATAAAAGATTTTAAAAGGCACACCTGTATAGGGCACTTACCATGAATGGAACTTGCAGGACTGGAAGTGGCACTGATTGAGTCAATGAGTGAGTGGTGAGTAAATGTGAAGGACCAGGACATTGCTGTATGCTATTGTAGACTTTATAAACACTGGACACTTAGGCTACACTACATTTATAAAAAATATTTTTCTTTAATAATCAATTACCCTTAGCTTACTGGAACTTTGTTACTTTATAAAGTCACCACAAACACATGAATAGTGTGTTGTGCTACAATGGCTACAACATCTAGGTGATAGGAATCTAGTTATAATCATCTGGGACCTTCTTTATATATGCGGTCTGGCATTGACCAAAACATGTTATGTGGCAAATGACTACATACTACAGTTTCTTTATCCATTTGTCTGTCGACGGACTCTCTGGCTATGTCTGTGTCTTGGCTGTTCTGAATAGTGCTGCAGTGAACGAGGGAGTGCAGTTATCTTTATAGGTGGTGATTTCATTTTCCTTATGCCCAGAAGAGGAACTGTGAGATGATACACTAGTTCTATTTTTAATTTCTTTAAGAATCTATATACTGTTTCTCACCTTGGTGGCTCCAATCTACATTTCCACCAACAGTGTGCAAGGGTTCTGTTTCCTGCATCCCCTCCCGTACTTGTTATCTCTTGTCTTTTTCATAATGACTATCCACACTGGTGTGATGGTTTTGATTTGCATTTCCCTGATAATTAGTGATTTTGAGCACATTTTCATATACTTGTTGACCATATTTATGTCTCGAGAAATGTCTATTCAGGTCCTTTGCCCATTTTTTAATGGGGTTATTTGTTTTTCTGCTATTGAGTTGTGTGAGTTCTTTATGTATTTTAGATACTAGCCTTTTATCAGATATATGCTTTGCAAACATTTTATATCAATTCAGAGGCTGCTTTTTCATTTTGTTGATTATTTCCTTTGTTGTATAGAAGCTTTTTAGTTTAATATAATCCCATTAATTTATTTTTACATTTGTAGCCTGACCTTTTGTTGTGAACATAGAAATTTCTTGGTTCTTGTTTTCAGTAAAATACTGTGAGAAGTAATATTTTCACTGATTTACTCAACTTTTTAAATAAATTAAAAATCAATACGATTTTTAAAAACATCTTACAATTGAAGTATAATATGCATATAAAACACACAAATTTTAAAGGAAAACTAATGAAAATTACCTTCTATATTTGTGTCATTACCACCCAGATAATTATTTGCTTCTGCAGCAGCAATAACAAAATAATCAGAACAAGAAGAAGTAAGCACACAAAAAACTTTGAAGCAAACATGACAAAGATGTTAATTTTTGGCATAATTCATATGTGGGTATACTGTTTATTGTGCTATTTTCTATACTTTTCTGTATCCTTATTCTATAAATAAAACACTTTCAAGTTAGCAGAGAATTTTGCCTTAAAATTAAACTTCACTGACTGCCAAAACAGGGTTGGTAAGACAGGGGAAAGTTCAGTTCACATTCAAGTTCAGTTCCATTGGATTTCAGGATATTTTAGATGACATTTCAAATTCAAATACTGAAACACTTGTTCTTTTTCTCTAGAATCTGACTTTCTTGTTGATCTCCATTTATTTTGGTCCCTTCCCTTTTCATATGTAATATAGAAAAGCGTAAGTTCAAATGTTTTACCAGGTTTCTCTACATGGAATCATTAGTGTGAACCTACTTGCCTATGAAATATATACTGTTATCTCATTTTGATTTGAATTTGCATTTCTTAATACCCAATGATACGGAGAATTTATTTTTAATGTGCTTTTTATGTGCATATATATTTTTTTGCTATTTTTTAAATTATCTTTTTTATTTTGAAATGATTGTAGATTCACATGCAGTTTTAAGAAAAATAAGAGAGACCTCATGTACCCTTAACAGTTTTCCCCAATGGCAACTATAGTTGTAAAACTGTAGTTCAGTATCACAGCCAAGATATTTGATATTTTTGTTTGTTTGTTTGTTTGTTTGAGACATAGTCTCGCTTTGTCTCCTGGGCTGGAGTGCAGTGGCAGGATCTCAGCTCACTGCAACCTCCACCTCCTGGGTTCAAGCGATTCTCATGCCTCAGCCTCCCGAGTAGCTGGGATTACAGGCACACGCCATCATGCCTGGCTAATTTTTGTATTTTTTATTAGAGACAGGGATGTTTCACCATGTTGGCCAGGCTGGTCTTGAACTCCTGACCTCGAGTGATCCAGCTGCCTCAGCCTCTGAAAGTGCCAGGATTACAGGTGTGAGCCACCACGCCCAGCCTGACATTGATACACTTTAAGGTATAGAACATTTCTGTCACCACAGCATTATATACCTCATCTTGCTCTTGAATAGCCATACCCCCTTTTAAAAACTTGGCTAATCTTATTATTGAGATGTAAGAATTATTTATTCTGGATCATTTGCTTTTTTATATTCTAGTTTGTTAATGTAGTAAATTATACTGATTATTGAGAATTATACTGATTGTTGAATATTAAATCAACTTTGCATCCTGGAGTAAACTGTGCTTGGACATGACATGTTTTGAAATGTATTTTCATATACAGTCTGGTTAAGTTTTGAGCTTTGTGTTTTCTGAGGAATTTGTACATTTCTTTTAAGGTAATGAATCTATTACAATAAAATTGTTCATAATATACTCTTATTACCTCTTCTTTTTTTTAAAAAAAGTTACCTTTTAATGTCTGTACTAGCCAGAGAGATTACCCCTCAGTCTTCATGCTGATGTGTCTATTCTCTTCTTTATCTTTCTAACTTTTTTAAAAAGTTAAAAAAACTTTAAAGAACTAACTTTGATTCTATTGATTTTTTTCCTCCATTTTTTGTTTTCTATTTTAATTACTTATGCTCTTTATTATTTATTTTCTACTGCTTACTTGAGCCTCAATTTGCTTTTTTTTTTTCTTCCAACGTTTCTTAAGGTAGAAGCTTAGACCTTTGATTTTATATTCTTCTGCTTTTCCACTGTAAGCAAAATGTATGAAAATGGTTTTCAGACTTTGGACAATAGGAAGCACAGGAGAGTAATGCTAGAAATAAAAAAATGTATTTAACAGTAATTATTTTTAAGAATTTGAAAAT
This sequence comes from Papio anubis, assembly GCF_008728515.1. Lineage (NCBI taxonomy): Eukaryota > Metazoa > Chordata > Mammalia > Primates > Cercopithecidae > Papio > Papio anubis. The sequence continues at coordinate 86,726 of NW_022163281.1, read as the reverse complement.
ACATTAAAGTCAAACTTTATCACTGCCACCTAAGATGTGAATACCTTAGCTTAAGACAAATTATTATACTGTTTTAGTGTAAATGATCATACTCATTCATTTACTAGAAATTAGAACTATTAACATTGGGTGAACATCATTTTCAGAAAATTTTCTTCTTTTTATTTAAGTTGAGACAGGGTCTCACTCTTGCCCCCATGCTAGAGTGCAGTGCTGCAATCACTGTTCACTGTAGCCTCGACTTTCTGGGCTCAGGTGATCTTCCTACCTCAGCCTCCTGAGTAGCTGGGACTGCAGGTGCATGCCACCATGCCCAGCAAATTTTTGTTTCTGTGGAGATGGGTTTCGCCATGTTGCCCAGGCTGGTCTCTAACTCCTGGGCTCAAATGATTTGCCTATCTCAGCCTCCCAAAGTTTTGTGATTACAGGCGTGAGCCACCACACCAGACCTTCATTATACAATATATTTTTAAATATTCGTATATGGTGAAGAAAAGAGATTTTGGAAAGATAAGATGTTAGAATCATTGTTTAGTTATTTTAAATCCATGTTGCAGCTGTAGAGAGAATCAGTGTATTTCTTAATGAGAAACATGAGAACATTATTAATTCCACACTTCTTTTCATCTCTTTCTTCCAATTTTTTGTTAGTTTAATTATTTAATTTTGTAAAAATTTTTTTTGAGACAGTCTCACTCTATTGCCCAGGCCAGAGTGCAGTGGCGTAATTTTGGGTCACTGCAACCGCCGCTTCGCAGGTTTATGCAATTCTCGTGCCTCAGCCTCCCAAGTAGCTGGGATTACAGGCAAGTGCCACCACTCCTGGCTAATTATTTTTTTAGATTATTCAAAACTTACAACATTTCCATTCTGTTTTGTAACTCAAATTGCCAAAATTGCCTAATACTGATTTTATTGAATGTGTGGTCTACCATCAACCCTTTTACCATAGTTTAGTTTCTGTGTTCCTGAGTTCTTTGTTTTTATTCATCTTGTATATGTCTGGCTTTTGTTTGCAATTATTTTCTTCACAGAATATTTCTGTGGCATATTTTATTCACCTTCTCATGTTTGAAAATGTCTGAAGGTTTTCATTTTCTCTCCCACACGTCTTTCCACTATTTAGTTGGAAGAAGAAACAAATAAATAAACCTACCAAACTTGTTTCTCTCTCTAGATTTGGGGATTTTCATCAGAATTTTCAGGATTTTGTCAGTTTTTCCAAGGGACTGCTACAAGGTAAGGCAGGATTCAGTCAGGCATGTTCTTCTTGACCCTGCTCTAGGGTTTTCTCCCTTATCATCCGTCATGGACCCCAGTACACCTAAGACTGTGTGCTTGGGCTCATAGAAGCATTGTTTTTTTACCACATGTTAACATGGGACAGCCTGTAATTTACAGCATATATATTGTTTTTTTTCTTTTTATTTTGAGATTGAGTCTCGCTCTGTCGCCCAGGCTGAAGTGCAGTGGCATGATCTGGGCTCACTGCAAGCTCCGCCTCCCGGATTCACGCCATTCTCCCACCTCAGCCTCCCAAGTAGCTGGGACTACAGGTGCCTGCCACCACGCCTGGCTAATTTTTTGTATTTTTTTAGTAGAGACGGGGTTTCACCGTGTTAGCCAGGATGGTCTCGATCTCCTGACCTCGTGATCTGCCTGCCTCGGCCTCCCAAAGTGCTGGGATGACAGGAGTGAGCCACCATGCCCGGCCTGCACATATATTGTTTGGTGAGATTGTTTAAGGACTGTATATACTTTGTTCACTCCCACATAGGCCTAGGATTAGTATATTTGGTACTACTAATTCAGTAAGCATTTAATGAGCATGTACCGCCTCTCATACCTGTGGTAACGGTTAAATGAATTTTAACCGTCACTTTTTTAGTTTAGCTCCTAGTTTTAACTTGCCAGATAAGTCATGTGCTTTTATTCTCTTCTCCAGATTATAGAGGTGTGGTAGACTTTGAGGATATTAAGTTTGGGCTCTAGTCTATTTGTTCAATGTACTGCTCTTCTAAGGCAAAACTTTAAAATTGTGATTTCACAATTTCTACCTATTTCCATGCCTAGAGATATGACACATTTATTCCTTTTGGTATTTTTTCTCTTTTCTAGCCCTCTTCTTGTCAAGCATGGACTTGCTTATACCTAACACAAAGTATTGGATAGAAAAATGGGTAAAATAATAGAAAAACAGAATAGAGACCCTGAACAGTAATCATCGTTCAACCTGATGCTTCATCAGGATTGTGCCAATTAAAGCAACTGAAATATTCTGTGCCTGTCAGAGTAGCAAAAACGACAAAATCTGATATATCAAGAGTTGGTGATGTTTTTGTTACTGTGAGGTTGATGAAAGAAAAAAGAATTGGTGAGGATATAGAGAAAAGGGACTCTCATATGCTGGTAGTGGTAGTACAAATTGGTAGAACCACTTTAGAGAGGAATTTGTCCTCTCAAATTCCTCAAATTATATACAGAAATAAATACTACACCTCTCAGAAATTCCATTTCAAGGTTATGTTTTAGGAAGAGCTTCATAGATCACGAGAACATATTTGAAAGAATTTTCATTGTAGTATTGGGAGAGCAGATAATGTAAATGAAATATTGTAAAGCAGCTAGAATGAATGCATAGAGCTACATGTATTGATAATAATAAAACTCAAAAAAAAAAAAAAAAGCCTATCCAATTTCGGGATAGTGGCTGCCTCTAGGGAGGCAGGTTATCAGTGTAGAACAATGAGGAGGCTTCAGGTACTTTAGAAGCAAGAATACTAACATTTGATAAATCTAGGTGATGGATACAGTGGTGGTCTCTATACCAGGCTAATCAATCAAACTTTCTATCCTCATAGAAGTCTTCTATGACTGTACTGTGCAGTATGCTCACACTTGAAATGTAGCTAGTATGGCTGAGGAATCGATTTTACTTCTATTAAATTTTAATTTAAATATCCACTTGTGGCTAGTGCCACTATGTTGGACAGTGCTGCTCTGTGCTTTTTAGTGTGTTAACACAGTTAATGGTAACTATACTTTTTGTTTTTGTTTTTGTTTTTTGTGATGGAGTCTAGCTCTGTTGCCCACACTAGAGTGCAGTGGCGCGATCTCGGCTCACTGCAACCTCTACCTCCCAGGTTCAAGCAGTTCTCTGCCTCAGCCTCCCAAGTAGCTGGGATTACAGGCACCTGCCACCAAGCCTGGCTAATTTTTTTATTTTTGGTAGAGACAGGATTTCACCATCTTGGCCATGCTGGTCTTGAACTCCTGACCTCGTGATCCACCCACCTCAACCTCCCAAAGTGCTAGGATTACAGGTGTGAGCCACCACGCCCGGCCTATACATTTATTTTTAAAAGAAGATATTCAATGATTTGGCAATTCTCCTTCCTAGTAAATTCTCACAGATGTACTTATGAAGTCATGTGCAGGTATTTTTGCTTTCAAAATCTGTGTAATTCCTGAACTTAGGTAAAAGTCCGGATAGTAAGAATATGGAGAGTAAGTAATTCTTTCTTTTTTTCTGACTTTCATATAGTAAGATTTAGGATAGTGATCTGAATTGTAACATTGTTTTAAATAGGAAAACAACTGTAAATAACCTAAATTTCCATTAATAGAGGAATGGATTTTTTTTAAAAATGTGACTTTCTAGTATAGTACTCTAGAGTGGTTACAAGGAATGAAGTAGACTTAGATATAGAGGTGACATTCAAATGATTTAACTAGTGTGGATGGCACCAACACCAGCCAGTAAGAATGGATGTGGACTATAGTCCTTTGTTCTCTGCTGTATATTACCTGGGGGAGTGGCTTGCAACAACAGCTATTTACTAACTAGTATTGAGTATTCCATTTTAAAAAAAGAACTAGTACTATCAGATAGGCATACCTGGTGAATATTCTTCTTATATGTGTCAATATAGGAGAGTTACAGAAACATACTGAGTGAAAAAAGTAAGATGCAAACAAACCAGATGTGTGTTAGTTTCTTAGAGCTACTGTACCTGACCACCACAGTTACTGAGTACTGCTGATATAAATGAAAGATACTTGGTATGTTCCAGAGTTGTCTGAGTACCACAGCTAGGTGACTCCTAACAACAGAAATGTATTGTCTTCTGTAGCCTGAAAGTCCAAAGTCAAGGTGTCAGTGGGGCCATGCTCTCTCTGAAGGCTCTAGGGAAAGACCCTTTCTGGTGTCATCCTAGCTTCTGGTGATCACAGGCAATACTTGGCTTGCCAGCTACATCACTCCTGTCTCTGCTACTGTCATCACATCCTTCTCTCAGGAGGTATCTGTCTCTGTGTCTGTCTTCCTCATCTTAAAATCACCAGCAGTCATACTGACCTAGAGTCCACATTAATCTAATGCAGTCTCATCTTGATTATATTTTCAAAGACTCTCTATCCATATAAGGTCACATTCACAGGTTTTGAATGACATAGATTTGGGGAAACACCATTCATTCTAATACATTATGTATGGTACTATTTATGTGTACTAGAAAACACACAAAGGAATGCTGGTTTTGATTTTTTACATATATATGTATACACATATATGTATATATGCAGATAAAGTAATTGAAATGGTCTAGAGGATACATACTAAACTCAAGATAGTGTTTGTTCCTTCATAGGGGAATAAAATGAGATTTATATATTAAAAAATATTAACAGTTGCTTTGGGAGGCTGAGGTGGGTGGATCACGAGGTCAAGAGATTGAGACCATCCTGGCTAACACAGTGAAACCCCGTCTCTACTAAAAATACAAAAATTAGCCGGGCGTGGTGGCGGGCACCTGTAGTCCCAGCTGCTCAGGAGGCTGAGGCAGGAGAATGGCGTGAACCCAGGAGGCGGAGCTTGCAGTGAGCCAAGATTGCACCACTGCACTCCAGTCTGGGCAACAGAGCAAGACTCCATCTCAAAAAAAAAAAAAAAAAATTAACAGTTGGTAATGTGAAATGTGGGCGTATAGATGTCAATTTTTTTGTACTTTCCTATACATATTTAATTTTTTAAAACAGTTGATATTATGTGATGTTATTGTGTAATACTCTATCATATATAACTTATGGAATTTATTTTTGAGAAAGAGTCTTGCTCTGTCGTCCAGGCTGGAGTGCAGTCACTGCAACCTCTGCCTCCCTAGTTCAAGCGACTCTCCTGCCTCAGCCTACCAAGCAGCTGGGATTACAGGCGCACACCACCTCGCCTGGCTAATTTTTAGTAGAGACAGGGTTTCACCATGTTGGTCAGGCTGGTCTCAAATTACTGACCTCAGGTGATCCATCCACCTTGGCCTTCCAAAGTGCTGGAATTACAGGCGTGAGCCATCGTGCCCAGCCAAACTTTTATATTTTTTACTTTTCAATTCTGAATAATATTTAACCACCATGTAGTGAGTATTTGTTATGTGCCAGCCTCTGAGTGGAGAATGCAGTCAGGGTGGGCTTGTTTGTAATGGGGGATGCTAGGTGATGTGGGGCCAGAGAGTTGAATGAGTGAAAATATGTGTGGGGAATGCACCTGTATATAGTTGTACTTTCAAACATATTGACATGAAATTGAGTGTGGTATTCCTTTGTGTTTTTATTCTTTTTATCTGTTTCTGTTCTCCCTATACTTGCTAGAGAATGATCTATTTTAATCCCCTTTTAGAAAAACTAAGGTACAACCATATTATTTAGACTTAATTCTGTTTTCCTGATGTCATGGATGACTGTTGTGTTTGTTCTTGTTTGTGTTCCATATTCTCCTTCTCTTGAATTCTCCTGGATTTGTCCTGCTGTTACTATGGTGAGAAGGGGCAGCTAAATACTTACATGTGTTGTGGTGGTTTTTTTTTTTTCTTCCCGATATGGTACATGGGTGGTTCATGCTGGGTTTATTTTGCAACAGACTTACGTGGTAGTTTCTCAAGATGTAGAATTCTAGAATCATAATGTCTTCCCTCAAAAATCTTGAGACATTGTTCTGGTGTCCTTCAGATGTGTAGTGTTCAAAATGGGAACTCTAACGTTAGTTTCCTTCTCTTTCCATTGGTGATAACATGTTTCTTCTGTCTGGAAGCCAGTGGAACTTTCTCATATACTGCGAATTCATTAATCTTGCAAGAATGTTTTGATTGTTTTTCATGATTTTTTCTTGGAATGTTGGATGTTTTTCTTTTCCTCTCAAAGAAATTTTCTCATATTACTGATTGTTCTGTTTTTCTTCTAGTTTGTTTCTTCTGGAATTTTTAAGTGCCTATGACGTCTGCACTTTTCTCTTATAGTATCTGTGGAGAACTTCTCAGTTTGGTCCTTCACATCACAAATTTAATTCTCCGTAGTGCTCACTCTGCTGCGCCTAGGCTGGAGTGCAGTGGTGACATCTTGGTTCACTGCAACCTCCACATCGTAGGTTCAGGCGATTCTTGTTCCTCCACCTCCAGAGTAGCTGGGACTGTAGGCATGCACTACCACACCCGGCTAATTTTTTGTATTCTTAGAGAGTCATCATTGGGCCAGGCTGGTCTCAAACTCCTGACCTTGGCCTCCCAAAGTGCTGGAATTACAGGCGTCAGACACTGCCCAGCTGCCATTTTAATCTTAAGCAACTTTTCTTTGTTCTGTGATTTTCTCTTTTCATAGCAGTCTCTTCTTATTTTATGGATGCAATATTTTGTCAAATCTCACTAAATATACTAATTAGAATTTTTTAAAAAAAATTCCAGCTTCCTAAATCCTCTCTGTTTAATTAGAGGTCTCTTCTCTCTGCCTGTTCAGTTTCATAGTTTATTATTTATTTATTTACTTGATAAACTTTTTATTATGAACACTATGAAACTTAAACATAATTGGAGAAAATAGTAGCATGGATCTTCATGTAGTCATTATTAACACTCGTGTTCTTATTTCATCTACCCGCTTTACCCTCACCACCTTTTACATTTTGATTTCTATTTTTAAAAACAAATCTTCCATATAATTTCATGTGTAAATATTTTAGTATGTTCTTTCAATAAGTGTGGACTTTAAAAAATGTATCATACCAGCCAGGTGAGGTGGCGCATGCCAGTAATCCCAGCACTTTGGGAGGCCGAGGCAGGCAGATCACGAGGTCAGGAGATCGAGACCATCCTGGCTAACACGGTGAAACCCCGTCTCTACTAAAAAAATACAAAAAATTAGCCAGGCGTGGTGGCGAGCACCTGTAGTCCCAGCTACTTGGGGAGGCTGAGGCGAGAGAATGGCGTGAACCCAGGAGGCAGAGCTTGCAGTGAGCCGAGATCACGCCACTGCACTTCAGCCTGGGTGACAGAGTGAGACTCCATCTCAAAAAATAAATAAATAAATAAATAAAAATAAATAAATAAATAAAAATGTACATTCAACAAAATCAACAATAATGTTTAAATTCTTCCTAACAATTTATTATCTCTAATTATCTTTAAAATGTCTTCTAGAGTTGATTTGTTTGAATCAGATACCAACGTCTACTGCATTTAGTTATTAAGACTCAGAAATCTATAGCACTCTCTCCCTATCCCAGCTTATTTTACCCCTTATTTGTTGAAGAAACTGGGTTATTTGTTTAGTAGGATTCCCTGCATTTGTCTTTAGCTGATTATGTATCATCATGGTATTTAATGTGTTCTGTCCTTTGTATTTTATGTGCACTGGTTAATTAGAAGAGTCTTGAGTAGGTTCAGCATATCACTCTCTTAGGTCGAATGTCTTCACTTAGTGGTTTGGTTGTTCATCTGTACTTATAAACACAAGTCTAGACTAACTTGTTTTGCAAGGTTGTGGGATCCCCCCTCTGCATTTGTGAGTGGTGGGGAGTCTGCTGTACTCTGTGGATGTGTGCCTCTTCTTAAGGGAGAGGGCAAGAATCAGCCCAGCAGTCTCTTCCTTTTTCGTGCATAGGTAAAGAATAATATGGCACAGTGACTTTCCTTGAGTCACGGAGAAAGGATGCAGGAGTAACCTTAATGGAAGAGAACATTAGGGAGTTCGAGTGCTCGGCTGAGCCCATTGGGGTTTTTTTATTGTCGTTTTTTCCCCCATTTACCTCTTTCTTTGGGGCAGCCCAGATTTGGCTGCTGTACTGCCCAGTGTTTGTACCTGTCTGTCTGCCTGCCTGCCTCTCTCTCTCTCTCTCTCTCATCGCCAGCTTACAAATCTGCAGTGGAAATGTCTTAACTTAGAAAATAGTTCTTGCTTACTTCGGCCCGGAGGTGTGCACCAGAGCTGCCTACTCTCCATAGCCATGGCAGAGCACTGGAGCATCTCTCCTTGAAAATCTGGAATCATTTGCATTCGTGGCCTCTCTCTGCTGCTTAACTCACCTTCAGAGCAAAGTCATGGTTTATCAAAAATTGTGGACATGGAGTAATCCTTTTGTCTGTAAAGCAGTCATTTTTTACTTAAACTTTTCTTCCCCATTACAGATACTAAAAAATATTACTTGGTATTCAGAACGAGTTTTAACTGAAATCTCCTTGGGGAGTCTCCTGATCCTGGTCGTAATAAGAACCATTCAATACAACATGACTAGGACAAGAGTAAGTATTCCAGCTGCTGTTCTATCTTTTTTGCATACAGTACAATTAAGACGATAGTTTAAAGCAATCCCAATTTTTAGGGTGCTAAAATTCTCATGACATATGGTAGAAAATACAGGTCACTGTATAGTCACTGTATTACATGATCCTAATGTAACATAAGGTCTTAATATTTAATGGATTGTATGATTGGAGATATTTTACATGAAATAGAAAACAAGCAATGCAAAACATTTAGATAAAAGCTATTGTATGTCTTTATTTGGCCAGTAACACTGATTTGCCTTTTTTAATATCAGCAAATAACAAAGCACAAGAGGACAAGAAAATGAGCACAAGAAATGAGCACAAGAAAGTATAAATTAAATGAGAAAGAAATAGAAGAGAGAGAGTATTTTAAAGAGTAAAAGAAAAAGAGAAAAGAGAATATTTTAAAGAGTAAAAGAAAACTTTCTGCTGGATTCTATTCACAGTACCTGGGAGCAAATTACAGTTCTGGTTAATAGAAATATATTGTTAAAGAGAAGCAGTGTACAGAATTCATAACTGAGAGAAATGGTATTTTATTTATTTATTTATTTATTTATTTATTTATTTATTTATTTTTGAGCTGTGATTGTGCCACTGCACTTCAGCCTAGGCTGCACTGGAGTGCAGTGGCACAATCATAACTCATTGTAACCTCCAACCCCTGGGCTTAAGTGATCCTCCTGCCTCAGCCTCCTGAAGAGCTAGGACCACAGGCATATGCCACCACACCTGGCTAATTTTTTTTTTTAATAGCCAAAGTCTCGCTATGTTGCCCAGACTGGTCTTGAATTGGTTTTGAACTCCTGTCCTGAAGTGATCCATAGGCGTGAGCCCCTGCTCCCAGCCCATTTTCAGTTATTTTCCCCTGTGGGGCTGTTGCAGATACACATTCATGTTTTTATCTGAAACCCTAGGAGCCAGCTATGTTTTAGAAAGCAGAAGTTTTTGGATTTTAGAAAGATAATTATAGTTTATATACTCTACTGTATGTAACCATTAGGGCCTTAAGTAGCATGCTGTACTTAGACATTATATTTCTGTAGCAAAATATTTCAATATTCACCATGGAGGGAATAATGAAGACCATCAGAAACATTGTCATTTTTTGTGTTGTGAAAAAAACTTTGAATTTTCCGTGCTTTATGGATTTAGGAATTAGAAAAAAGAGATTGTGGATCTGAACTTTCTAAAATCAGTGACAACTGAGTTTACATTTGCTTCTATTAATAGTTAACCTTGGTTAAAATATGGAGAAGACTTGATTGTATGTTTTACACTTGCTGTTTCCTCACAGGACAAGTACCTTCACACGAATTGTTTGGCAGCTTTAGCAAATATGTCGGCACAGTTTCGTTCTCTCCATCAGTATGCTGCCCAGAGGATCATCAGGTAAATATGAACTTTAAAAGAAATACTGATTTGCTTCCAGTTGAGCTATTAAGATGGATACTATGGTGGTTCCATTTTAAATGTTACCTGTGAGGACTATCACATTTTTCTACTTAATTTTTATCACCTTCTTGTTTTGTTAAAAACACCTTGTTCTGTTTTGTTTTCTAACCTAACTTTTTGATCAAAGTTAATTTTATTTACGTTCAATCTTTTTAAAATGTAATTTTAAGTGTAATGTTAGTTTTTTAGAGGAGCAGGTATATTTCTTAGTAATGTAAATTAAATATGAATGTATTTGATGAGCATTTTATAGAGCATCACAATATACTTTTAAGGATTTATCTGTGTGCATTTTAGAAAATTTTTATAGCAGTTCACCCGTGTATTAGTTTCCTATTGTTGCCATAACAAATTACCAAAAATTAGTGGCTGAAAGCACAAATTAGTCATTTTAAAATTCTCTAGTTTAGAACTCCACCGTGGGTCTCACTAGGCTAAAACTGAAACAGAGCTGCATTTCTGTCTGTAGGCTGTAAAGGAGAATCTGTTTCCATGCCTCTTCTAGTGGTTGGAGGCTGCCTGCATTCCTTGGCTCATGGCCCCTTCCTCTGTTATCAAAGCCAGCAACAGTAGATTGTTGAGTCCTTCTCATACCTCATCACTCTGACCTCTTCTGTGGTTCCCTCTTCCACACTGAGGACTCTCGTGATTTCCTGGACCCTTCCTGATCCAGGATTATCTTCCCATCTCAAAGCCAGAATCATAATCATAAGGTCCCTTTTGCCATGTAAGGTAACATTCATAAGTCCAGGGGATTAGGAGGTGAACATTTTTGAGGGAGCCATTATTCTGTCAGCCAGAAACCCTTGTCTCTTCCCCACCCATTGCCAAAGACATGACTTTTTTTTTTCTTTTTTTTTTTTTTTTTTGATGGAGTCTCGCTCTGTCTTTTAGGCTGGAGTGCAGTGGTGCGATCTCAGCTCACTGCAAGTTCCATCTCCTGGGTTCACGTCATTCTCCTGCCTCAGCCTCCCGAGTAGCTGGGACTACAGGTGCCCGCCACCACACCTGGCTAATTTTTTTTTTTTTTTTTGTATTTTTAGTAGAGACGGGGTTTCACCATGTAAAGACATGACTTTTAAGGGTAGGAAAGCTAACTAACCAGTCATGAGTGAATATCATTGCAGGACTTTTTAATATATGGGGGTACTTTTTTGACTTCTTGTAGGATGTTCGATATTGTCCAAGTAGCTCTCAAATAGAACCTCAGTGAAGTCATATTGTTTCCTTTAATTTTTACTTGTGGGGCAATGCAGGGTTTTTCTTCTTCTTCTTCCTCTTCCTCTTCCTCTTCCTCTTCTTCTTCTTCTTCTTTTTTTTTTTTTTTTTCAGACAGGGTCTCACTCTATCACCCAGGCTGGAGTGCAGTGACGTGATCTCGGCTCGCTGCGACCTCCGCCTCCCAGGTTCAAGTGATTCTCCTGCCTCAGCCTTCTGAGTAGCTGGGATTACAGGCACACGACACCACGCCTGGCTAATTTTTGTATTTTTAGTAGAGACAGGGTTTCACCATGTTGGTCAGGCTGGTCTCAAACTGCTAACCTCGTGATCCGCCCACCTCAGACTCCCAAAGTGCTGGGATTACAGGCATGAGCCACTGCGCCTGGTCTTTTCTTGTTTTTTTAAGAGACAGGGTTTCACTCTGTCAAGCAGGCTGGAGTGCAATGGAGCAACCATAGCTCACGGAAAGCTCAAACTCCTGGGTTCAAGGGATCCTCCTGCCTCAGCCTGGTCATGTGGTTTTGACCATTCAGTTTTGTTTAGCAGTCATTGGTGGTGATCCCAACAGCGTATCACTTTTAAGCGCTGATCTCACATTCTGTTCATTGTTTAGGCATTGATTGACCTGGGCTCATTTTTAAGTTACTGAAAATTAAGTTGTCTGTTTATCTTCGGAATTTAGTAGAGGATATTTTGCATTGACTCACTATTTAATTTATGTCTAGTCGTAATACATTCCATTAGATTATTTTTTGGGTTTGTACTTTAGAGATCATCTAGTTGGCTGACATTGGACTAATGTGAACTTCACTATTTAAAGTAAACATAGCAGTCTCCTCCTACCTTGGAGTTTTTCAGGTATTCTGAAGAGCCTTTAGTTTCCAGGAGTTAACCTTTGTCACCATGCTTTATTTCACCGTAACAGAGTTAATGATTTCTGTGCTGCTTTGTAGGCTGTTTTTCTGTTTATGTGCAGTTTTATAACGGTTTCATGAAGATTTCATTACACAATTAACTTTTCTCAAATGACAAATGAACATTTAGCTTGTTTGATATGAAAATGCCAAATTGGCCGGGCGCGGTGGCTCACGCCTGTAATCCCAGCACTTTGGGAGGCCGAGGCGGGTGGATCACAAGGTCAGGAGATCGAGACCATCCTGGCTAACACGGTGAAACCCCGTCTCTACTAAAAATACAAAAAAGTAGCCAGGTGTGGTGGTGGGCGCCTGTAGTCCCAGCTACTCAGGAGGCTGAGGCAGGAGAATGGCGTGAACCCGGCAGGCAGAGCTTGCAGTGAGCCAAGATCATGCCACTGCACTCTAGCCTGGGCAACAGAGCTAAATTCTGTCTCAAAAAAAAAGCCAAATTAGCTGGTTGAGAATTTAAGTTCTGATAAAATACATTAAGTACGATTAAATATTTTTGAGATGCAAAAAAATTTCTAGTTGGGAAAAATGTATATTAAAACACTGTGCTCAAGTTTTAATCTGTGATGACAAAAGTAGAAAATAAACCAATCATATTTGAAGAAATAAGAAACATAGTTTAGATTTGTGATCTGAGAATATTTAGATTGTGATCATCAATAATGAGCAGTGCTTTACTTCATTTTAATAGATTTTTAGTTAGCATAATATGAGTAAGGAACTATGTTAAGCAATGCAAGAAGTATCAAAATAAATAATAAAGATTCCTGCCCTCAAGAAGCTTGCAATTCAGTAGGAGGAGTAAGACCAGGACCAATCTTCGTATATATATGATACAAGGATCCTTTATATAGCAGAATGTTCTATGAAATATATATTATTATACCTTAATATTATAATGAAATAAAAATTGCTATGGAGGGGGTGAATGGCTGGTTCCAAGAATGGTGAGAACGCTTCTCGTTGAAAGATTAGGCAGGGTGGCTAGAGAAAGATGACGTGATAGATAAGAGAGACTGGCCTGATACACCAATCATCAGCTACAACAAACTGAAGCAAAAGAAGAGGGGGTATGGTGAGACAGCATGATTTATATATAGAAAATAACCAATTTCATGGAACTGGCATGCTGTGGACCTGTATTGGGATTACAGGTGAGAAGCCTGAAAGGAACAGCTGGGGCCATTACTGTGGCGGGGCTTAAGGGTGGGACTCACAGTTTAGAATAATCGAAAGGAATGGAGAGAAAAGAAGGTCTTTTCTTAATAACAACAACAAAAAAATAAAGTATGATTAAATGAGTTTATAAGTGGATTTTGAAGAAAAGAATTTAAGGTAAACTTTTTGAGTCACCTCTTTGAGCAGATGATAGTATCATGGTCTGTTTGTCACACTGAGGGAAGTGTAGTTCTACCCAGCTCCCACATGCTGCCAACACTTTTCTTGTTCAAGGACCACATTTGAGTAGCTGGCGTGGACCAGAGCGTCGTGTCACGCAGGAGGGAGCTTGTTGGAAATATAGAGTGTAGGTGTGGCTTTTGACCTACTGGATCAGTCTTCTTTTTAACAAGATCCCTGGATGATTTGTATCTACATTAAAGTTTAGAAAACACTTTGAGTTTTGGCCAGGAAATCATTATGTATTTCCTGAGAAAACAATTGTCTTGAGCTGGAAATGGGGGCCAGCTTTTTTGTACTTTGAGGGAACTCATTTTCTACTAAATATTTGTGTTTAGGGTATAGAAATGTATGATAAGGGATGCATAACAAAAACTGTTTAGATACCCAGAAGGTATTACAGCAGTACAACTCAGAATTCACCAGACTCTCTAGTAACTGCTTCAAGTGAGAAGTAAGCAGTTTTCATATACATGATTCCTAAATCCTCTTTTAGAAAAAGACTACACAATTTGATATTTGCCAGTCGCAAAACTTAGAAGAGTCAGTATTTCACATTATCTTCAACAAAATGCAAAACAGATAACATGTTACATTGCTATGAAAGGATGTGGATAAAGCTTTGAAAAGCCTCCTTAGCTGGACATAAATGTAAGAAATTATTTTTTACAGTGCCTAGGCTGTTGCTCATATTTAATGACAGTGTATCTTCTACAGACTCTTGGTGTTCTAGGAGAATCACAGATCTAATTTGAGTTTTGCTCGATTTGTAAGTCTTTTGGATGTGCTGTAAATTGCATATTTGCTGTGTTCTTTATTTAGGATTATGAGGTTATTCAATTTCAAGACATTTATAAAGAGCAGATTATATGCAAGGGATTGCTCTGGGTTAGAAAGATATCATTTACTTCCAGCCCTTAAGACTGTCCCTTATTGTCTTTCATGTCCCTCCACTGGCTGTTTCCTCTGGCTTCTCCTTCACCGTTTGCTTAACAGGTAGTTTCCTCTAGTATCTCATTCTGTCTTGTTTTCTTCTGTCTTTACACATTTTCTCTGGGAGATCACATATATGTCAATGACTTTACATACTGTCATTTGTATACTGAAAATCTCTTGATATGGTTAGGCTTTGTGTCCCTACCCAAAATCTCATCTTGAGTTGTAATCCCCATAATCCCCACATGTGAAGGGAGAGAACAGGTGGAGGTAATTGAATCATGGGGGCAATTTCCCCCATGCTGTTCTCGTGATAGTGAGTCTCACAAGATCTGATGGTTTTATAAGGGGCTCTTCTCCCTTGGCTGTGCCACTCTTCTCCCTGCCACTTTGTGGAGAAGGTGCTGTGCTTCTCCTTCACCTTCTGCCATGATTGTAAGTTTCCTGAGGTCTCCCCAGCTGTGCTGAACTGTGAGTCAATGAAACCTCTTAACTTTATAAATTACCCAGTCTCATGCAGTTCTTTTTTTCTTTTTGAGACAAGTCTCACTCTGTTGGCCAGGCTGGAGTACAGTGGTACAATCTCAGCTCACTGCAACCTCCGCCTCCCAGGTTCAAGCAATTCTTCTGCCTCAGCCTCCCAAGTAGCTGGGATTACAGGTAGGTGCTTGCCACCATGCCTGGCTAATTTTTGTATTTTTAGTAGAGATGGGGTTTCACCATGTTGGCCAAGCTGGTCTTGAACTCCTGGCCTCAAGTGATCTGCCCACCTTAGCCTCCCAAAGTGCTGGGATTACAGGTGTAAGACACTGCGCAAGCCTCAGGCAGTTCTTTATAGCAGTGTGAGAACTGACTAAAACACCACCCAAGTCTAAATTCATAATCTAGATCTTTCTCCTTCACTGTACTGGCAGACGGTACAATGTAGAGGATAAGCACATAGCCTCTGGAGCCAGACTGCCAGGGTTTGAGATTTCAGCTCCAGAACTTTACTACCTGTGGAACCTTGGCGATGATGTTCTTCACCTTCGCTGTGCAGCAGTTTCCCATCTGTAAGATGAGAGTGGCAGTAGCTGCTATCTCAAAGGATTATGGTGAGAATGAAGTGCATTGACATTTGTAAAGGGCCTCGCACATAATTTGCCCCGAGTAAGCTTTAGCTGGCTAAGCACCAACTCCACTAGGTTCACTACCTGGGTATTCCATGCTTACTTCAGACTTTCATTATGTTTAAAACTGAACTCATTTTCAAACCTGCTCTTCCTTTTAAATCCCCTATCCTAGGTAATGGCGCTCACCACCGTCACCCAAATTGCCAAGCCAATTCTGTAACTTTTCTGCCTTTCTCTCAAATTCTTACTGGACCCTGAAGTTCTACCTAACTCTGCCATTGTAATTTGCATGTGTATGCTCTTCCCTTTCTCCATGGCTGCTGTCTTGGTTCACATGTGTATCGTCTTCACCCACACTATGCCAGTAGTCTAACTGGGTCTTTTTGCCTCCCTACTCACCCCTGCACACTGCTGTATTCATTGGAAAAGCAAATCTCATCTTATTGCTTCCTTTGCTTAAAAACATTAAATGGCTTCCTATTGTTATCAGGTTAAAAATCTGACCTGTGCTCTTCACTGGGGTGATTTCGCCCCCCAGGGAACATTTGACAATACGTGGAGATTTTGTTGTTGTTGCCGGAACTGGGAAAGAGGTTGCTACTGACATCTAGTGGGTAGAGGCCAGAGATGTTGCTAAACATTCTACAGTACACACGACAGTCCCCACAAGAAAGCATTACCCAACCCAGAATGGCAGTACTGTCAAGGCTGAGCAACCCTTTCTTAAAGTGACAGTCTGGGCCCTGCCCTTTGCCCTTCATCTTCAGTTGCCATTTGCCATGTACCCACTGCTTCTGCTTTCCTGAATCATTACAGTTCCTTGCTCTTTCACAGCTATACCGCTGAATCTGGATAAATGTGGTCTGGAACTAGAAAAAAGTTGAGGCGGTTCTTTGTATCACCTCTTTTTTTCTGTAGATTTTTCTTTTTCAACCAGATTCCCACCCCTTTATTCCGTGTCTTTTATCTTGAACCTGCAGTGGCTTCTTCAACTTGCTGAGGCCTCCCTAGTTCAGCTCTTAGGCCTTTTATTTGGACCAGGTTGCTGCTAACATAGTTGTTTCATATTCCCCATTCTTCAGATTACAAAGAGAAAGAACCCATTTGGCCCTATTCATCTCTTCATAGCAGACCATGGATCACTGTCAGTTTCTGGCCTAGGGGCTAGTTACTGGGGCTAGAGAGGAAGGAAAGCCCTGGGAAAGGAGAAAGTTACATGTTAGAAGATCTGGCTGTGGTTACCTGGCTTCTTTTAGAAGTAGGTGTGGGAAAGATAGAACTTCCAAGTCTTGACCTGTCCAGTGTAGGTGCTTATGACATACTGGCCTGGTCTGGAGTTGCAAGTCCTGTTGCTTAAGCAGAGTAATAATTACTGGAGATAAAAGACTTATTTTATATTTCTTTGCATTACTTTACAGAGAGTCGCTCTCTGTAGGCACACAATAGACTTTTAATAAATGCTTAGTGACTGATTCTTAGAAGATGGGCTGGCATCTGGAATTTAAACTTAGTTCTGGCACCCACTATTCTGAGACTTCGTGCAAGTTGATTAGCATCTGGCTATGTTTTGCAGATATCTGCTGCCGCTTGAAACTAGTGAAGTTGATGATCTAGTGTCCATAAGATGCTTTAGACAGTGCCACACACTGTTGAAAGCTTTCTGGGTTTTCACACCTCTTGAGAATAAAGTAATACAAAATATAGATTAGGTTTTAATTAAAACAATTTTATGAGAGCAATACAGTTATTTCTGATAAAATTTAATCATGCAATTTAAGAATTTTAAAATTCTCAAATCCATGACTTATGCTTTCACTTTTTCTCACAGCCATCAGGAGTGAGTGTATACACTTCAGATTTCAAGTGTATGGTTGTGTAACTTCCATGTAGTCTCAAGCTGGCATTTTATGTGAGCTGCCTTTTCCTGCCCTGCACATGTGATGACACATATTTTAATCACCCAGCATTTTTTTGAAGACTACAAAACACAAGTTGATTGTTGAACTCTGTGGTCAGCTCCTCTATTTTGGGCAAATAAGATACTTTAGACCATTCAGGCTCATGGAATTAAAGAAAGAAAGACAATTTGCCGCCAGCCTTCATTTAAATAATTATTTAACATTAACTTACCCCAACAGGCTTCCTCACTTCTGTTCCCACTGAATTAAGTTTTCATGGGTTTTTTTTTTCCTCAAATGTAAAGGGGAATATTAATAAGCAAATTGACCTGTTTGTTGGGATGAATTTATATTACACACACACACATGCACAGTTCAAATATGTAATATAATATATGGTTATGATATTTTAGAAATATTGCCTTATTTTTTAAAAAGTCCATTTAATGATAAATTTATACCTGCCATCCTCAGTGTCTCAACACTTATCTCTCTTGTGTTACATTTAAGGCTAGTTGAAGTCTGGAGGTTTAGACAGTCAAGGGTATTGACTCTTCACAGCTGGTAAGTGGCTGGCCCAGGTTTGTCCAGATCAAAAGCCTGGCTCACTCCAAGAATGGCAGAATACTCCTTCTGAGAGTGACTCACTCACCATGGGACCATGGATCCACACTCCTGGGATTTATCTGGAACAGACAGTTCTCTGCAATCTAAGGTAGCCGTGTCCTTGGTGGTCATGCAATTTGCTTTCCCCCAGCCCTGATTCCACCTGCCTCCCAATCTAGCTAAGTACCTAAAGTTATAGTAGCAAAGACAGGAAGGTCTTTTCCATTTTTTAGAACTGACATGTTTGAGGCAGGTATGGATGTGTTCAGGTATTACAATACATGGTATGTGGAAATTATCCTGGAAAAGAGGATAAGAACTGTGTGTCTTTTAGCCTGAGACAATAATATTTTTTATATCTAATCCTTGATATTAAATTTTATTTTTAATTTAATAAATACTTATGAATGCCTACCACTGCTGAAGTCCTCTTTAATTTGAGAGATCTTATGTTTTTATTGCAGACGAATGCCATTTGTTGTATCTAGAAATTAAGTGTTATAGTTAGTTTTATTTTTTAAAATTTTGATTTTATTTTAACCTCATATTATTGTTAGCACTGTAGTCAAGAAATTATTTCTTTAGGGAGGGAATTATCTGATAGTAAGAGTTGTAATGAATAGTTCAGTTCTGTTTTCAAAACCTTGCTAAGTTATTTAACTTTTTTTTCATCTCTTGAATGAGGTATGATACCTACTTCATTTGAGTGATGTAAGAGTTAATGATGGCTTGTAAAGTCTTGCATCTCTATTTTCTCTATTATAGTATTATCACATTTTTGAGATATTTTGAATCTAAAAATAAATCTGGATAACATCTCTACAAAATAATTTATTGGTCTCTGCTAACCTGCTAACATTGCTAGATTCTGATTCCCTGCCCAATGGATTTTCGAATTGCCTATATTCCCCAAATATTTTTCTAACAAAGATGATGAAGATTTTATTGAACATAGAAGTTTTTAATAATTGTTTTATTGTAGATTGGTAGGAGATCTGAGCAATGGCTTGCGGTGGAAATACTTCTCTTAAATGTATATGATTTCATTTTTAAAAGATAGAATTAGCTTGCTCTTGCCCAATGCCCAGGCAATAAAAAGGTTCCAGTTTCTTCATTCCTTTGGTCTTTGCTGATCCTTGTTTGATCTTGGCATAGCAGTAGCCAGGAAAGGAAGGAGGAATGTTTGTCTTGAAAATCTGGCTTCCTGTATTTCCTACAGCCAGTGGTACTTTGAAGGCAGCTAATTTTTTCAGGGAAATCTGGCTTGGTTTGCTTTTTTAGTTTAGTCCTTTCTTAAGGAGTTACACTGAGAACATTAGGCAGCTCCTCTCTGAAAATTTATAAGTTTCCAGTAGAAAATTGTTGCCTCTTCAAAAAATTGCTAGTATTGTACAACAGGGTATCTTGGCAGACTTGATGGGACACATGAAAACTTCATAATTGGTTTAATTTCAGTTTAGACTGCTGGCACATTCAAAATGTCAGCTTTAAAGAAGCATGTCATATGTTTATCAGATTTTTTATTTCTTATAAGTAAAGACCTTTGTGGACAAAATTGCCACATAGCAAATTAAACTTTAAAATAACTTCCATAGAGCTTTATTGAATGTCACCATGATGTTACAGAGGTAACTGGGTGTGGTTCATACTTTGTTCTCTTAGCCATCAATTATTAAACCTCCATAAGCCTGTTTATTTTTATGAAGTTTGTAAGATTTTTACCTACTTTCAAGCTAACAAATTTACCTGCTACGGTTTTGTAGATTCTGGTAGGACACTTAAGACTCCTGGGTCAGAGACAAAGGAGAGTGTGTTATTGTCCTTTTATTATATGTTTTTATTGTAAATTATTAGTCATAGCAGTAGTAGGAGCCAGAATACTCTTTTCTTGTGTGGTTCCCATACCCACAGGGCAACATGACAAGGGCCAGGTGACACCTGCAAGTGCAGTGGGTTGCAGTACAGGAGAGGAACCCAGAGCTTGGGAATCCCTAGTCTTTTATAATAGCCTTCAAGCACACCTGCCCAACCTTTGCTTTGAAGGGAGACATCTTTAATATATTTGATATCAAACTACTCGCTGCTCTAGAGAGAGACACTATCTCTGTCTTCCAAGTCTGTTCACTCTACAAGCATCCATGCAGAGATAGCCCAGAGCAGAAGGCTACTAATGCCTCTGCTTTTAAGATGTGCAAAACATGAGAGAGTGGGGAATTGTCTCCCAACACTCCTTACCTAGTTAGGAATTTCTGTTGCCACTGGAAAAACCTGTCACTGTTTCATTAAGGTAGGGCAATAAAAGATCACAAGGCAAAGGCAAAATTAGAATAACTGAGAGGGTCTGTGTCTCACTGTGCACACGTTGTCTTGATAAACATCTTAACAGGAAACAGGGTTCAAAAGCAGAGAACCAGTCTGACTAGAATTTACAGGCTGGAATTTCCCAATCCTAGTAAGCCTGAGGGCACTGCAGGAGACCAGGGCATATTTCAGTCCTTATCTCAACCGCATAAGACAGACATTCCCAGAGCAGCGTCTGTAGACCTACCCCCTGGAATGCATACCTTCCCCAGGGTTGTTCCTTTCTGGGAAGAAAATTCAGCAATATTTCTCCTACTCGCTTTCTGCAAGAAGAAAAATGTGGCTCTATTCTGCCTGACCCTGCAGGCAGTCAGACCTTATGGTTATCTTTCCTTGTTCCCTGAAAATCGCTGTTGTTCTGTTCTTTTTACAGATGCACTGATTTCATATTGTTCAAACACACGTTTTGCAAACAATTTGTACAGTTAATGCAGTCATCACAGGGTCCTGAGGTGACATACATCCTCAGCTTACGGAGATGACGGGATTAAGAGATTAAAGTAAGACATGCATAAGAAATTATAAAAGTATTGATTGGGGAAGTGAGAAGTGTCCATGAAATCTTCACAATTTATGTTCAGAGATTGCAGTAAAGACAGGCATAAGAAATTATAAAAGTATTAATTTTGGGAACTGACAAATGTCCATGAAATCTTCACAATTTATGTTCTTCTGCCACGGCTTCAGCCGGTCCCTCCGTTAGGGGTCCCTGACTTCCCGCAGCAGTCACCCAGTAATTATCAAAGGAAAAAGATCTTCCTTGTTAGAGGGCTCACAGCACCATGGCTTGTTCACGATGGCCCAGTAGGTATTTGAACGAATGATGAAATTCTGATACTTGAATTGAGCTAAAACACATGGTTAAAATCTACTGGCTATAGGTAAGGAGGAACCAGTGTGCGTATAGACTACCTTGTTTTTGGTTTTTTTTCTTCTTCTTCTGCGAAGCTGGTATCTGTCACACACATACTGGATCCTATGCAATTGGTTATTTGTGTTATCCAATAATATGAGTATTATTTATATTTTATAATGAAGAAACGAAATCTCAGAGAAGTAACTTGTCTATAGACAATGACCACATTGGTATTTAAACCTGCACCTGTGCTCTGTCTATAATACTGCACCACCTTCCTTTGCCAGTGCTTCTTGTAAGTGAAGTTTTAAATTAAAAACAAGTAATTTGTGTACTTGGTCATTTAATATAACACTTTACTTGGGGGCAGTTGTTGCCAACCTTTCTAAACATGTGATCCCCCTGTTGACATGTTTTTAAAAACCCATTGACTATCTTTCAGTAGTTACTGACTGAAAAGATTTGAGGGTGAACAGTGGGTTCCCAGATACCCTGTGATAGATAGTCTAAGCAGCTTTTCCCAATCAGAGTTCATGAGAAAATCAAGTCCAACGGAGAACCAGATGAGTGGGGATTTCCCCAGTTCTTTCAAGGAGATAGTCATACATAGCGAATACCTTCTAAACAAGTAGGAGAGAAATTAGTTGATGGCAAAACTTTTGCCTTCTTAGGAATCCTGGTTTAAAAGATCTGTGAGGCCTTCTGGGTTTGAGGTCCACTGGTTAAGAAAAATTACTGTAGGAACCCAATGTGACACTCCTGTTAATTATTTAAAAAAAAAAAATCTAAAATATGCCTGCTTTATTCAAACTTGAAGATCATATTGAAGCATGAGAGCATTTGTCTATTATTTACTGAATAAACTTTCATGGACCCATTAGTCCTGGAAATTCAGAAGTATATACAACTCTGTCAAAACTTACTGCCTGATATTGATATAATAATTGTATCTTAGTACATAAACCAATCAAAGACCTTCATATTATGAATTTCCAATTTAGGATCACTCAGTGTTAAATGAATTACTGAGATTCTAAGTATGTCCTCTGATAAACTAGAGAGACTGGTTCTAGCAATGATTTCTTTTTTTCCCTTTTTTTTTTTTTGAAACAGAGTCTTGCTTTGTCACCCAGGCTGGAGTGCAGTGGCACGATCTCAGCCCACTGCAACCTCCACCTCCCAGGTTCAAGTGATTCTCATGCCTCAGCTTCACAAGTAGCTGGGATTGCAGGCATATACCACCACACCTTGATAATTTTTACATTTTTAGTGGAGACAGGGATTTACCATGTTGGCCAGGCTGATCTCGAACTCCTGGCCTCAAGTGATCCACCCTTCTCGGCCTCCCAAAGTGCTCATATTACAAGCGTGAGCCACCACGCCCAACCCTAATAATGATTTGTTCATGGAGTATTTTAAACAAGAGTAGGTATTTAGGGGACATGTAATCATTTATCAGATATTTTCTGTGTGGCTACCATGTGTTAGACATCTCCAGTCACTGGCAATTCACACCATAGACTCGTGCTGCCTTCAGAGAGCTTATCATCTAGCAGGCTCTGCTTTTTACTGTGATGAAAGTGGGACACAGGAGAAGGCAGCCCGCTCACCTGAATATCACAAAAGCCTTACCAGTGAGATGATTGATGCTTGAGTTATATCTTGGAAGATGAGCAGGTCTCCTCTTTTAAATTAGCGAGGAGGCAGCTCTTTTCTCTGTCCATCTGGCTCTTGGCCCTTCCCTAGGCTTCCTTTAGAAACCCTAGGTATAACTTGACGTTTTAGGATATACTTCCCTTTCAGTGACGTACAGAAGACGCAAAACTTCCTTCATCTAACTTGACTCCCACAAGGGGATGAAAATAAACTTTGTATTAAAATAAAACCCATCTAGAGGCTGTGTGTCAAGCTGACCTTCATCCAATTTTAATTTGTTTTCTTAGGAAACTTTATTTTTCAATGTATATTACAGTTATCAGATGATCGAAATACTCAGATTACTTTATGTATTTTTATTGTTATTATTATTTTTTGAGATGGAGTCTCACTCTGTCAGACAGGCTAGAGTGCAGTGGCGCTTCCCACTCAGCGCAACCTCTGCCTCCTGGTTTCAAGCGATTCTCATGCCTCAGCCTCCCGAGTAGCTGGGACTAGAGGCGCACACCACCACGCTCAGCTAATTTTTTTTGTATTTTTAGTAGAGACGGGGTTTCGCCATGTTGGCCAGGCTGGTCTCAAACTCCTGACCTCAAGTGATCTGCCTGCCTCAGCCTCCCAAAGTGCTGGGATTATACCCGTGAGCCACTGCACCCAGCCCAGATTACTTTAAATTAGATCAGCAGTTCTCAGCAGCAGTGGAATGGTGGGGTGGGGTGAGAGCACGTGGAGTGTAACTCCAGGCAGCCCATCTGACTCATCTTTGCAGAAAGGCTCCTGAAGAACATGTGTGGTACATGTTGTAGTGCTGGGAAAATGGTTGATAACTCGCAGTGTAGAAGGTGACTTATTGTGGAAACTGAATTTGTACGTTATTAAATTAACTACAGTCAGTGCATAATTATTTAGAAGCCTCAAATGAGTGATCAGTTTTTTCCTTTTTAATTTGAAAAACTGGAAACATGTTTGAAGAGAATTATATAATGAAACTTCAGATTCTCAGCATCTACCTTCGGCAGATACCAGTTCTTGCCAAACTTTATTTCATTTATTTCCCCACCTCTTCCTCCCTACCCTGGATTATTTGGAAGCAATTCCTGACATCATTTTATCTATCAGAATTGCATTATGTAAAGAGGTACATTTTTATGAATATCCGTTTATGATTTGGTCCCTCTACAAGTGGTGGAGAGAAAAATAAAATCAGGTTACCACTATCTTCCAAAACATGGAAATTAGCCATAGTTTTGGTCCTTAGTCATTTAGAACCTGATTCAGTTCAGGGCTTACTCTATCACTCGTAATCCTAGTCAGTGTTGTATGGACACTCTCTTATTTAATTGTAACTCTAGCCATCTATAAGGTACAGAATTTCTGTTTAAGAGATGAGGAGACTGAGACTCAGCCTGAGACTTATCCAAGGTCATGTAGCTCTTAGTGTGGTGGAGCTGAAATTGAAATCCAAGTTTGACCCTAGCCTGGAAATGTTCTTTTTGGCAGACATGACATTGATAAAACTGAAAAGGATAGACAGACATCATCTACCTTATACCTGCACTGAGAGTCTCAGTTGTGAATGAGTAGAATGTCCACTATATAAAGTTTCTATGGAGTCTTGGATCACTTCTGTGCGTTGATTCTCAAAGTGTGTTCTGTGGGCCACAGAGGGTCCATGGAGTCTAGTCTAAGCCTTTTATAATAAGACATCATTTGCCATTTCCACTGTGCTGACATTTGCATCAAAGGTACAATAGCAAACTTGGGGTAAAACTGCTGAGACTTTAGCACAAATCAAGTGGTACCTAACTGTACTAGTATTCACTATATTTTCCACAACTACACACATATTTGTGGTAAAATAAAAGCCATCTTCACTGAAAAATGTCCTTGGTGAAATAGTAAAAATGATTAGTTGTTATAAATCTTGACCCTTGAGTACATCTTTTTGATATTTTCTGTGATAAAACTAGAAGCTCACATAATGCACTTCTACTCCATACTGGGTTCCAGTGATTGTCTTGAGGAAAAGCAGGTGTGTGATGGAGTTGTGAGCTGAACTAGCCACTTTTCTGATGGAATAGCATTTTTACACTAAAGAACACCAGAGAGGAAGTCTTGGCAGAGAGGAAACTGCCAGTGTTGGTTGCTAATAAAGTTTTCAAGTCAAAATTAAAATTTTAACTTATATTCGACTTATATTTGGCATCATGAGTTTGACAACTTCCCAATAATTTAGACTTTTGTTATAACATCAATGATGTTAATAAACGTGGATTTTAAAAAATATTATTTGATGAAATGTGTCAACATTTGGAAGATCTGCGTAATTCAGTGAACCAGTATCTCTCAAATGACTGAAGGGGCTTTTTCACTAACTGTATTAATGTTAACATGTAATGTGTTTATGATTAAATTTAAATGAATTAGTAAATACTTAATATTTTTCTCAGTTTTAATATCTATCAGTATAACTGACATATGAAAAAGTTCTTTGGGGTTCTCATTAATATTTTTAGGAGTTGAAAGGGGCTCTGAGAGAAGTATAAGAGCCAGCACTCTAATGCCCTTTCAGGATGAGGTAGGTAGAGTGGATGTGAGCATGTCTGTATTACAGAGGTCACTGTATATACTTTTAAATATCTACTATTTCTGAATTAATTATACCTTTACTTCCTTCCATCAGTATAATCAATATTTAACTACATTTGTATTATTCATGCTTCCATTTAATAAATATTTATTGAGAACATAGTTATCAGATGTTGGAAGAGAAGGGTTATACAGAATATATAAATCATGTTTATTCTCTGTAAGAGCTCATGGTCTCTATCCTAAAAAGTCTTAAGATGGCAGTGTTACTGTACTAAATTGCCTTTTAAGTTTATTGCTTATCTTGCCCGGGTGTGGTTATGAAATAAATTTGTTGCTGTTGTCTATTTCTGTGTAACAAACCACCCCAAAACTTAGTGGCTTAAAACAACAATTTGTAATGACCTCCACCGGGCTTTGGGTTGATTGCTTAGCTAAGTCATTATCTACTTGAGGTCTCTTGTTTGCCATCACAGAGCAGCTGG
The DNA here is from genome assembly GCF_008728515.1 of Papio anubis. Lineage (NCBI taxonomy): Eukaryota > Metazoa > Chordata > Mammalia > Primates > Cercopithecidae > Papio > Papio anubis. Next base: position 60,639 of record NW_022163281.1, on the reverse strand, counting down.
GCTGGCTGTCCAGTGTGGTGTCATCTCAACGCTGGCAGTTGATGCTAGCTGGGAGATATGTTGAGGTGTTGCCTGGAGCACCTCAGTTCTTCTCCTTGTGACTTTGCTATGAAGCTTGGCCTCTTCACTGCAACATAGGCAGGTCCCCAAGAGGAGACATCCCGAGAGTGGCAGAAACTGTTAGGTTTCTTATGGCCTAGCTCAGCTATCCCTGAATGTTACGTTTTATTGGTCAAAAGCATGTCACGAGACCAGCCCAGATACAAGAGGAAAGAACCACAGAAGGGCATAAATGCTGGGAGATGTGGTTCATTTGTGGCCATCTTTGGATACTAGCAGCCACAAGACTGTTAGAAGACTGTTGAATTAAGTTTTATAAATTATTGCTTATTGTAGCTGGGAAAATGAAAACTTTCATTCTTAAGATCAACATCCAGGCTTCTGTTCAAAATAGAAAATTTAAGCTGAGTCCATTCAAATGCTATTCTTTGCATTTTTTTCCTTTAATTTACATTTGACATTAACATCATCTCCCTGACTTTTGCCTTTAGTTTCTTTTTTGAGCAGGAAATGCCCACTATCTAGTAGAGGTGTCTTATAGTCAGAATGGAAGAGAAGCAAGTGCAGAGTTCCTGTATGATGCATGTTCATGTGGCTGCGCTTGCTGGCCACTGAGTTGTTGATATTGACCAAATCTTGTCTTTAGTCTGAGAAAATGTATGGCTGTGTTATCTGGTGGTAATGTGGCGGGCTGGATGTTCACTCTGACAATAACAGCGCAAGTTCTATACAAGAGAGGCCGAGGGGTAGCATGTGGAGGGTGAAGTTTGAAGGTTGTTTGCAAGTCCCATTTAAACAACATTCACAGTATCTCCAATTTGATTATGTATCCACAGTGGCTTGGAGATCTGGCTGGAGGAAATATTTTTCTTTTTTTTTTTTTTTTTTTTTTTTTTTGAGACGGAGTCTCACTCTGTCACCCAGGCTGGAGTGCAATGGCATGGTCTCAGCTCACTACAACCTCTGCTTCCTGGGTTCAAGTGATTCTGCTGGAGGAAATTTGATAGGGGGATGCTTTGGCTAAAGCTCCCCCTTGGTGGTGCTGTTGCACTATAACTTCCAAAGAAAACATCTTTTCTGTTGCTCTTTTTTTAAAACAAACATTTTATTGGACGCTAAGGTGCACCAGGCTCTGTGCTAGGCTTAGGGGAACTAATACAACAGTTAATATCCTTACAGTCTAATCCTGGCTATTAACTTTCTTAACATCAAGAGTGAAGAAATAATATTAATACATAGCTAATTAATTCAAGCCAGATCCATTGCTGCATGTAGACACTATGGAGGCAGTAACCAATTTGCCTAAAGATGATGCATTCACAAATTTCACAGTTTTAAAGGTTACTTAAAGAAGTATCACATAGCCCTTAAATATTGTTAAAAATGCACAGTTTCACTCTGATATGAAAATTGCAGTTTAAAACTTCACTGACATGCTGTTTTTCACCTATCAGATTAGAAAAATCTGTTTTCCAGGTTATGTGGAAACAGACCATCTCAAAATTTTCTGGTTGAAGTGTAAATTGGTACAACTCCTATGAAGAATGTAGTAATATCTATCCAAATTTCAAATAACATCACCCTTTGACCCAACAATACTACGTGCATTTGTGCAAAATGACAATGTACTGGTTTATTTTGGGAGTTTTTTATAATAGCAAAAGATTAACAACTCAAATATCCACCAATAGAGACCTACTTAAATATAGTACATTGATCTAATAGTGTGCAGCTGTGAAAAAAAAAAGTAAGGTACTGATGGAAGGCCCTTTCAGATGTATTATGTGAAAAATACAAGATATGGAATAATACATGTAGTATGTGATTAGTGTAGGGGAAAATAATATATGTTTGCATTTATCTTATTTACATGCAGAAACTTTGGAAGGATACATAAGAAACTGATAAAAGTGGTTATGGGGTGGGAGGAAAGCTAGCCTTTTCACTGTGTATGTTTTTCTTCTCATCTCTTACCATGTAAGCACCAAAGGGGCAGTGATCTTTATTTTTTTCACAATGGTATCCTTATAACAATACCTGGCACATAAATATTTTTAGAATAAATGATTCAAAAATAACTCAAAGAACAAAAGTGACATAAGCTGATTACAAAAAATATAGACAAACTTGAAACTATTAATATAACGTCTGCTTCCAGGTAATCCTTAAATTGATATCTTGGTGGATAACACTGTAGATAATTTTTTACTCATGTGTATGCAATTAAAAAAAAACCAGTTTTATAGGCATTTTCCATAATCTGTGTTCAAAGATACATGACCTCAAAATATCATTGAATTTATCCAGTTAAAATTGCTAATGCTATATATTGGGACATTTAAGTTGTTTGTACATACGCATGTCAAGACACATATAAACAGCTCTGGAAAGAAAATATTCACTCATGCATCAGAGACAGTGTTTGACAGTGTGAACACTGGAATGAGAGACCAGCCTCCATTTCTTGCCAGCCGTGTGATCTTGGGAAGTTACCTAACCTTTCAGTGTGTACAGTCCTTTAGTACTTGTCCCCTAAAGTGATCCCTGGAGTCACAAGCAGGAGACCCTTATGGATAATTTGCTTAATAAAATTGAGTATGAAGATACCTGAATGAGCAACTGCAGGAGAGTTTCTCTCTTCAAGGGAGTAGGGCTAGGTGAACTGTTCCCAGATCATGTGTGTCTTGAGCTTCGTTAAGCAACAAGGAAAAGGATTCAAAGTCTAGCGGGAGCAAGTTCAAGATGAGGGACCACTGATTCCTTGGTTGACCTTGTTAAGTTATATTTGCAAAGAGCAGATGGTTTGGACTGATCTGACTGTTGTGTGCATGTTGTTTTCATCCTCTACCTCAGAGGCTAGGAGTTCTGCAGGCCTGGCTCCTACAGAGTGGCCTTTTGGGAGCGAGTTCACATTTTCCCATTTACTTACATTGTTTTTTTAAAAAGACTTTGTTTTCATTTCTCAATGTTAATTGGCACTTGGAATTCACCCCTGCCTATTTCCCTTCCTGAATCTTGCCATTTATAAAGCAACTTGTTCTTTCCATATATTAGTTTTCCTAAAGTGGGATTTATTTCATCAAATTCAAATAGTTCTGAAAATACCAGTAACATGACTGAGAATGGCTATTTATTTATTTATTTATTTATTTTTGGGGGGACAGAGTCTCGCCCAGGCTGGAGTGCAGTGGCATGATCTCGGCTCACTGCAAGCTCTGCCTCCTGGGTTCACGCCATTCTCCTGCCTCAGCCTCCCGAATAGCTGGGACTACAGGCGCCTGCCACTACACCTGGCTAATTTTTTGTATTTTTAGTAGAGATAGGGTTTCACCATGTTAGCCAGGATGGTCTTGATCTCCTGACCTCGTGATCCACCCATCCCGGCCTCCCAAAGTGCTGGGATTACAGGCGTGAGCCACCGTGCCCAGCCTATTTATATATATTTTTTTAGTGTATAAATGGGCATTTCAAAGGCCATTCTCATATAAGAGGGAGAATTGGAAGTCCTTTGAAATATGTTTTTTAAAAAGGTTTTAATTTTTAAGTTATCCAAAGTGACATCTGTAATGTGAATAAGACATTCCAGAACAAATAAAGTTGAAACACAATTATCAGTGTTTTATACAAATGTTATACTCCTTATGTAGCTAGAAATAAAATGTTTCGTATTAAAATGAGAACTGAATTAAACAAATTTTGTTTGCAGAAGTCTGATTCCTTATGAAGAGGAAAAGTTAATATGAAGATTTTATAGTATTATGTTTTTATATTGCACTTACGAAATTGAGTGAATATTCTGTGATGATTGAAAGATTTTAGGCATTTTTTCAAGCCACAAATATTTTTTTTCTTTCACAGTGATATATGGTACTTGCTGGAAACTATACTTTTCTTTCCTACCATATCATTTGCACCTGTTTTGCTGGTGTGTGTTGATTGATCTTATTGTATCTCATAAGTAATTACTAACCCTGACTAGTTCAAACACTGCCTGATAGCAGTGTAATCTCATGCCACTTAAAAAAGGACTTTATTAAAATTGGGCCATAGTCTAAATGTTATTAAATTTGAAGTATCACACCATGTCTTTGTTGCAACTGAGAAAGTGAAAATAGGCCTTATTAAAGACTGTTTAACTTGTATCATTACATCTATTTTTAAAAATTGTTCACAACTTGAATAGTATTTCACTTGAGTTTCTGTTATTCTTTAGCTTTTGATCATGATATTGTTATGTGTTGAAAGGATTTCATGAAGTGTATCAGTCAGATTTAGGTTCAACTGTGAATAAGAGAAAAACCTAAAATCTGAGCATCTTAAAGAAAAAATAATTTCTTTTCTCTCCAAGTAAAGTCCAGAGCAGTCCTTCTGAGACTGATGAGGAAGCTCTGCTTCAGGAAGTCTGTATTAGCTTCCATTTGCTGCTGTAACAAGTTACTGCAAACTCAACTGCTTAATCCGCAGAGATTTATTATCTCACAATTCTGTAGATCAGAAATCTGGCTTGGCTCAGCAGGTTTCTCTGTTCCAGGTTTCAAAAGGTTGAAATCAAGTTGTAGGCCTGATGGGCTCATATTGGGAGGCTCTGGGAAGAATCTACCACTAGGCTCATTAAGGTTGGTGGCAGAATCTAGTTCCTTGTGATTGTGGAACTGAGTTCCTCCTTGCCTTACTGGTGTTCAGCTGAGGGCTGCTTTTAACTCCTGGAAACCTCTCTCTGGTCCTTACGTGTGGGCCCGTGCATCTGACTGGCACATCAAATGATGCTTCTCATGCTTGGAATCCCTCTGACTTCTGCCACATGTCTCTGACTCCAGCCAGATAAAGTTCTCTGCTTTTAAGGGATCATGTGATTAGATTGTGCATATTTGGATAATTCAGGATAGTCTCCCGGTTTTAAGGACAATAATCTTAATTATGTCTGCAAATTACCTTTTGACCTGTAATATAACATGTTCACAGGTTCCAGGCATTAGGGCATGGACATCTTTGAGTAGAGGGAATTCTGCCTATCACAAAGTCCTCAGAGACTCACACTCTTTTCAGACCCACCATCCCCTAGAGTTTGATCCTCCTTCTTAGGTCCAGGAAGCATCTTAGTTCAAGCCACAGAATAGGGGAGGAGGCAAACAATAAAAAGTGAGGTAAAACACTGGGTGACTCTTCTTTTTTTGAGACAGGGTCTCACTCTGACACCCAGGCTGGAGTGCAGTGATACAATCTTGGCTCACTGCATTCTCCCCTTCCCAGGCTCAAGCAATCCTCCCATCTCAGTTTCCCAAGTAGCTGGTACTACAGGCATACATCACCATGCCCAACTAATTTTTTTCTATTTTTTGTAGACACAGGGTTTTGCCGTGTTGTCCAGGCTGTCCTCAAACTCCTGGACTCAGGCAATCCTCCTACCTCGACCTCCGAAAGTGTTGGGATTGCAGGCATGAGCCACCATGCCTGGCCAAGACTGGGTAACTCTTAATGAAGGTTCTCAGAAGCTGCCAGGAGACCTTCGACCTAGGAATCCGGAATTTCACCATGTGATCACACTTAGCAGCAGTGGAAGCTGAGAAATATAGTCTTTATTATTTGCAGCCATGTGCTCAGCTTAAAAAAAAAAATCTGTTAGTGTAGAAGAAAGGGAGAAATTGATCACTGGAGAACAGTCGACAGCCTCTACCCCACCAAGTGCATTTGCCTAATCATTGGAAACCAGCAAACTGAAGGGAATTATAGCATAACTACTATATTGTGGGAGTGGGGCAACAGCACCATCATAGGCAAGTTAGAGGTCCATAGGGTTAGACTGAAGAGAAGTCTGTCATGTAACTTGACATCTGAACACAAAGATTTTATACCTGAAAGAGCATCTAGTCTTGATTTATTTTTTCTATTACTCTATACTTGGCATGGTGCTTTTACAAAGTAAGTCTTAGTAATTATTTTTTTAATGAATTAAAATGTTACGTGGCATTTTGAGTGAGAAGGTATTTCATAAAGCCGCAGTGGATGCTTTTTTCATCTGACTGTTCTATGAAAGGTATTTTGTTGTTGTTGTTGTTGTTTTGTTTTGTTTATAGATGGAGTCTTGCTCTGTCACCCAGGCTGGAGTATAGTGACTTGATCTTAGCTCACTGAAGCCTCTCCCTCCTGGGCTCCAGCGATTCTCCTGCCTCAGCCTCCCCGGTAGCTGGGATTACAGGTGCACGCCACCACACCCGGCTAGTTTTTGCATTTTTAGTAGAGATGGGGTTTCACCATGTTGGCCAGGCTGGTCTCAAACTCCTGACCTCAGGTGATCCACCCACCTCGGCCTCCCAAAGCGCTGGGATTACAGGTGTGAGCCACCACACCTGGCTGAAAGGTACATTTTTAGATTGTACTGAGTCTTTGCTAGACACCCCCCCCAGTTTGTAACCAATCCATATATTTTTCTATTATATGGATCTTTAATTCTTATAGCATCTAAATATCTATTGAAAGGGAATGTGAAAGTACACTTTAAGTATAAGAAATTCCGTTTCACGCTGGGCATGGTGATCACTCCCGTAATCCCAGCACTTTGGGGAGGCTGAGGTGGGCCGATCACCTGAGGTCAGGAGTTCAAGACCAATCTAGCCAACATGGTGAAACCCTGTCTCTACTAAAAATACCAAAATTAGCCGGGGGTGGTGGCGCGCATCTGTAATCCCAGCTACTTGGGAGGCTGAGGCAGGAGAATTGCGTGAACTCAGGAGGCAGAGGTTGCAGTAAGCTGAGATCTTGCCACTGCACTCCATCCTGGGCGACAGAGCAAGACTCTGTCTCCAAAAAAAAAAAAAAAAAGAGGCCAGGCACAGTGGCTCATGCCTGTAATCCCAGCACTTTGGAGGCCGAGGTGGGTGGATCACGAGGTCAGGAGATCGAGACCATCCTGGCTAACATGGTGAAACCCCATGTCTACTAAAAATACAAAAAATTAGCCAGATATGGTGGCGGTCACCTGTAGTCCCAGCTACTCGGGAGGCTGAGGCAGGAGAATGGCATGAACCTGGGAGACAGAGCTTGCAGTAAGCCGAGGTCGTGCCACTGCACTCCAGGCTGGGCGACAGAGCGAGACTCTGTCTCAAAAAAGAAAAAAGAGAGAAAGAAAAAAGAAATTCTGTTTCAATCAAGTAGGATTTCCATATAGCCAGCTAATATAAGACAGAAAGTGATAAATTGTGCAAAGCATAAGAATATGGAAAGTAGGGGGAGTAAATAGTTCCAAACTAAGATAAAACAGAATGCTTAATAACGTACCTGTCTTTCAAACAAGATCTTAACAGATGAATAGTATTTCAGTAGGTAAAAGGCAGGGGAACAGGAAAATCACATGTGTAATTTAGAAACATCAACAGGTTGCAAGAAAAAGAATTTTGGAAGGTATATATAACTGAGTATTATTATAAAGGAATTACATGTTTTCAAATTTTGTATCTATGAATGTTTAGTTCTGAAGTTTTCTTGTCTCCAGCCTGTTCCTTTTCTTGCCTGCAGAAGTAAAATCAGATACAGACGTTGCCGTTTTAAGAATCACGTTGATGTGGCCCTCTTCAAGGCTAGTTAGTACTTATAGTTTGTATTTAGACTTTGACTAAGATTCCTCTCGTGACTTTTAGCTCCAGATGTGCTAGTACAGTATGAAGCATTGTAACAGCTGTTTATTTCATTAGAGTTGGATCTAGACTGCCACTGCCTCAGAGGAACCAGATAGAAGTAGATCCACTCCACTTTATTTTACAAAGGAAACATGCTGATCCTAATAACTAAAAGGAATGTGGCAACTAGTTCATGTATTTCAATATCTTTCACATAGGACAGTGTAGCTGTGACCTCCATTTTGACTTGGGAAAAAGACCTAAGAGAACTTAAGCTATTCAGCAGTGGCTGCATACCTTTGGAGGCACCATCGGAGAGATGGATGGAAAATTGGGTAAAGGGAGGTCTACCCCCCAATCCAAGATTCTGTGATTCTGATACCTTTACTTTAAAGCACTGATTTTCCGGTTCTGTGTTTTGTTCTCGTACTCTAGATCTCGTGCTTTCTTTGCTGGTGGCAACATGAGCAGCCACCAGTTACTCTGGGATATCCACTGTACTCCTCCCAGAGCAGCTCCACTGTGCTTTGATCTGTTTACACATTGCCATTTCACATTAGCTTTCATTGGAAGAAAGGGTTCCATTGCTTTAAATATATGCATACATAAGCACATACATATATGAATAAATAAGTCGAAAATTAGGAAACTCTTCTTAAAGGATGGAGTAAAGAGGTTGATCTTAAGGTTCTTTGAACTTCTCAAAAGGCAGTATAGTAGTCTAAGCTAATATATCTATCTAAAAGATGAATATTGTGCATTAAAAAAATAGTATTAGTGACATTCTTGAAGTCATTTTAAAAATAAATAATGGACCCATTTGATTATTTAAGCTCTATGTGCATTTTAAAATATATTCATCATGTAGAAATATTCTTTTTTGTCTTTTACTTATTTCTACATAGGCTATTGAGTTTTTCTGCATGATTCTGTATCTCTTTTGTTCTCTGCCCTCTGCAGAATTTTATCTGATAGCAGATAGGATGTGGATTCTTAAGGAGAAAATCTGTTTTATTAATTATAAGGCATATGTCTCAGACTACCAAACCAAGTATACTGAGTGTTTTGAATTAAATATTTAGTGCTTCATTGACTATTTCCTCTGACTTCCATTAAGACCTTGAGAAATAACTCTTCTCTAATAAGTCTTTTGTTTGTTTGGGGCCAATATACAGATTGATGTGGAATGAACCATTGCTGTAGTATTTAGGGTGTGGTAAGCTTTTCTCAGGAGCTTATCTCATTTTAGTATAGCTCATTTTTGGTAGGATATTAACAAGTCTCTATCGTGGCAGGAAACACTTGGTTTTGTTCCCAGATGTCTGATAGTAGTTCTTTTTTGAGAATAGTAAGATTTTTTGGATGCTAGCATGGGAAAGAAATGTAAAAAGTGTAGAGAGATTATAAGGGGCTTGATATCAAAGGTTTTTAAAGACAAATGGTCTGTGCTTGAACAGGACATTAGAATTGAGCTTAAAATCTGTAACCTAATTTTTTTCTTCCCTTGAATACAGTTGGTATATTTGACCAGCATAGGCTACTGCTTAACCATAGTGACTGTTGTTTTTAATTTTTTAGGACACTAAAAAATGTATTACATATAAAAAATTTCCCTCTTTTAGTAAATAGTTCTTTGAGTTGACAAACACATAAAGTCATGTATTTACCACCACACTGAAGATAATATGTTCATCTCCCTAAAGATTCCCCTGGGCTACTCTAGTCAAACCGTTCTTACTACCCAAGCCCCTTTCTGTTCTTTAGTTTTCCTTTACCACTTTGTCATAAATCAAATCATATGGTATTTAGTTTTTTGAGACTGGAGATTTATCCATGTTCTTGTGTGTATCATTCCTTTTTATTACTGAGCAAGTATTTTATTCTATGAATACCACAGTTTATCCATTCACTGGTTGAAGGACATGTGGATGTTTTCATTTTGGGACAATTATGTATGAAGCTGCCATAAATATTTGTGTAGAGAATTTTTGGGGAACCCACGTTTTCATTTCTCTTGGGTAAATACCTAGGAGTAGAGTTTCTCAGGCATATGTAATTGTATGTTTAACTTTATAAGAAAGTGTCAAAGTGTTTTCCAAAGTGGCCATACCATTTTGCATTCTTGCCAACAATATATGATAGTTCCAGTTACTCCACATCTTCACCAGAAGTTAGTGTTTTCTTTTTGTAAAAGCCATTTCAGTAGTTCTGTGGTGCTCACTCATGGTTTTAATTTGCATTTCCCTAATGACAAATAATGTTGAGCATCTTTTCATGTGTTCTTTTGCCATCCATATATCTTCTTTGGCGAAGTATCTATTTAGACCTTTGTCCCTTTTAATATTGGGTTGTTTGGGTTTTTGAGTTTTGAGTATTTGAGTGTTCTTTATTTATTTTGGATACAAGTACTTTACAAGTATGTTGTTTTGCAAACATTTATTTCTTCCAGGCTGTGGCTTGTTTTTTCTCTTAACATTTCAAATAATCCATAATCCCCACTTACTATTTTTCCCCGATACTTGTTTATAGACCACAGTACTTTATTTTGTCCCTGTTCTTATTGCTCTTATTGTTATACACTTATTATTTTGTCTAATAGATTTATTATTTATCAAGTAATTTGGAATTATTCAATTGTTATATTAATAAATTTAAAAGCAGTTTTATTATTTGTCAAATAATAAATAATACAGAATCATTTTATGTCTTATGTTGTTTTCTTCTTAACTTTTAGTAAGTATGTGTATATTTTGTATCTTCAACTAGATTATAAACTGCTTGATGAGTAACCATGGGTTAATTTTCTTAAAAATTATGTACAAAATGGAGATAAAGGGAAGAGTTAAATAACTAATAACTGTTTATTCAGATGTGAGATAAATAAGAACCTGTGTCCTTTTCATCAGAATTTAGGTCTTCCTTGGACCCAGTTTTCTCCTTCTAGGAATGGCCACCAAAAATGCAATTTAGCTTGTCTTCCTATCCACAGTGAATTTCCTCCCAACCCTCATCATGGTCTCTTTCATCGCACCTCACCCATTTCCTATATCCAACAGTTACAGCTTTTACCTGAAAAAGGATAGGTAGCCTTCATAGAGGACCCTAGTTCTAGAGGTTGGTAAAAGTATTGCTGATTTTGATTCAAAATAATCTGAAATAATTCATAGAATGAATAAAGTGATAACTGAAGGTCTTCAGAACTATTTCAGTTTGGCCAACTATGAGATTAATCGTATTATTCTAGTTCTCTATTCTGCTGGAAGAAAATAGAAAGCTTTCCTTTTGGTTAGGGGCCAGGGATGATTAAAATGATGAATTTTTCTCACCTCTGCTAAATGGCCAAATTGTGGGGTTTTCTTAAGATTTTAAGAAATGAGCAGTTAAGACCTTAGGAATTATTGTGTAAGTTCCTGTTGCCAGTGATTTATAGGTCTTTGCTTACTCCTAAGGAAGTAAGTAATTTTATGTTTATGGTTATGACTCTGAATCTCAGCCCAGCCTAAACTGTGCTTGTCAGTCTAATATAAAGGTAATGATGATGCATAGAACTCCCATACATAAGATAACTTGTGTATCATTGAATATGGAACATTAGTTTTTGTCCATTTCCTCCAGTTAATAAATATGGTGGTTTCTTACGCCAAACACTATACTAGGTACTAGAGAGACGAAAATAAAAACTCAACATCTGCCCTCAATGAGTTTATGATTTCTGAGAGGGGAGATAGACAATAAAGCCATTTACAAATGCATTTTGTGAACTTGCTTGTTGGTAGTAAGCATAAGGCACAGTGGGAAGCTAGAAGGGAGAGCACCAAAATGTGCATGTAGCAATCGGGGAGGGCCTCATAGAAGAGTCACACTTGGTGAAGAGTAGGAGTTTTCCCAGAGGATAAGGAGATTGGAGGAGCATCTCCAGATAGTCAGCGGCAGGTGCAAAGACCCAGAGGCAAAAGACTCCATAGCTTGTCTTTTTCCCTTGGAGAAGATGCTGAGCTATATGCCTCAGTCACTATGGCAGTCAGGCTGGTACTTCAATTAGACTGGCTAGAACATTGGGCTGGTGAGACCAAGATCAATCTTTTCATCTCCAACCATCCACCCCAGCGAGCTTCAATTTCTGATGACTACATTCCTGTAACAGACAGCTCCCATAATCCTCACCTGCCAGCTCACAGGTGTGGGTTTAGTGTGTATCACCACACCCTTGTGGGTAAAAGGGTGAGAGACTGTGGATGTTTCCGTGTATATCCATGACCACAACTGAAAAATGACTCTGAAATGGTCTTCTGATAATGACTTAATGGCGTAATTTCTGTGTATGTATATGAAGACTTGTTCTTATTTTAATGACTCCAATAGATTTTCAACTCTTACCATTATATAGCATTTTATCTTGTGTGTATTTTTTCTGCTCTGCTATAGAAAGGATATGACATAAATATTTAATCAGTCTCAGCAGAATTGGCCTTATTTCATGGCTCCAGATTATCTAACTTCACTGACCTAATATTTGTGGCATGGATGTTGAAGAATCAAAACTTAGAGCTCAGTTTTTTAGGAAGAATTTTATAATGGCTATAAATCGTTTTGCCAAGAGGCAGTTTGTACAAAATAATGACTTTAAAAATGAGCAAGCTTTTTGATGATCATAAAATGTGCTGAACATGCTATTTTATACCTGTTTATTTGTGAACTCAATTTTTCCATTACATTCTTAGTGTTTATACCTCAGATTATTCAGTGCAGACAGATGTGTGTGGAGTTTTAGCATATAGTCATCATTCATGTCCCCCAAAGACTAGATGTTTTAAAACAAGTATCTTAATTTCTCTGGATGACATTAAAAGGTAAATTTTAATATTTTCAGGCTGAATTGTGTGTCTTTGATGGCTATTTTTATAATGAGCATGTGCTTTAGGTCTTTTTTTCCTAATTTAGTCAACTGCATTCCCACTGGAACCAATTTGGCATCTGTGGGAGTCATCGTTTTAATGTGTGCTCTGTCCATCCACCATTTCCTTTGGTACAAGAGGAACATAATGACATTGAAATGCTTCTTTCAAAATATAAGGTGTAAACAAATTAATCAATAAATTATTTTCAAGTAAATTTTGTTTTTATGAAATCTCCATTAGTGTTCCCTTTACCCTAACTCTATATTCATGAAAAGAAAGTGCCAGAAAGAAATTTCAAATGAATGTCTGCATGTGTGGAGTTTTAGACCTCGCTTACTAGACCACAAGTAGAGTAGACAGCAACATGCTATTAACACATTGAAATACAACTTTAAGCCATATAGCAAACTGTGCATTGCTGGGAACCAAGCCAGCTTCACATTGCTGCATGGCCATATTGGGCATTTGCAGAGCAAATGTCTGTAATGGAGAGCCATGACAACATTCTTTTTAAATAGTTGCTTTGTCCAAAGTCAAAAGACATGTTTCATTCACATACCATGTAGGAAGGAATGCTGGTAATAAATTGATCTGTTTATCCACACCTGTAAGTATAGATGGTCCATCTGTAAAACAAGGGACAGTGGTGTACTTAATGAGTACCCTGTACATTTTCATCTGCTCAGTCTCGGAATTTTAGATACCTGGTGCATATGACTTACTGTTTACAAAACTTTTAAAAACTCTTTTCAGGTGCCTTATCCCCTTTGCTTTGGTGGTATATGATAATCTGTGCCTTTACTTTGTTTTCTATGTGGAAGAGAATGAGATTCTATAAACTGTGATCAAGTCTTCAAAGACAAGTTAAAGTTCTCAAAAATATTCTTGGAAATAAAATTTGTCCCTAAGAGATAATATGATTATTCCTGTGGCTATTGCCAAATTTATATCTGAACCCAATAATATTTACAATATTTTAAAATTAGAAAGCAAGTAATTTGACAGAGATATCATGAAATTGCTATCTAAGATATTTGGCTGTTATTTATGTTTCTACAAATTAGGTTTTAGATCTTTATTGATACACTTATATACCAGAATGAGTGTCTAATTTAGGATGAAAGTGCTTATTGAAAGATTTTGAAATCAGCAGAGAATATGATTAAATCTCAAGTACCAAGGATGGTATACATTTTAATTGATTAAAAAATTGTATTTTACTACAGATGTAGGAATTTCTTATTCTGAATTTCTTCAGCAATTAATAAAACAACTCACAGAAAAGATGCTAATATTGGTATATTGTAAAGGGGTTCATTATTATTATTATTATAGTCTCTATTATTTTATAAATCTGGCAGTGGGATATTAGGTCATTTCATCCCCTTTGAGCTAGTACTAGATTGTTCCCTTCAATATATTTTCCAGTGTTTGAGCCAGTCTGTTAATCCTTCATACTAGAGATTCCCAGGATGTTCACTGCTGGCAGTAGATTCAGCTCCAGGAAAAATGGCTTCTGCTGCCAAGGAATTAAATGATTCAAGGGTTGTGCTTCCACCACTGTTGTATAGTTTCCTGACATTCATTCCAGATTTTCCTTTGCTTATTTTCTTGGATATGTAAGTTTTATACTGTGTAAAATTGTGTGTGCACGCTATTTTATAAATTTTTAGTTTGTAAAAATTCCCCCTGGAAACTTAGTGCATATTTAATGCATGTGAATGAGCTAATCAATGAGATTAAAGATGTCTTAGGAAGTCTTGCATTCAGATTTTGTTTTAATCAATGGTATTTTTAATGTTACTAATGAAAAGAATTATTGGTCACCAGTGACCTCCACATTGCCAAATCCAGTGGACATTTTCCGTCTCATTTATCCTTTCAATTGTATTTGACACTGGTAACCACTCCTTCCTCACAGTAACCTCTTCTTGGTTTCCTCATCTTCTTTATGGTTTTTTTTGGCCACTCTTCAAAATTCTGTAAAAGTTTATCTTTATCTAGATTTGAAGTGATCTTGTGACACTTTAAATGTTGGCATTTCTCAAAGTCACCCTGTCTTAGTTTGGGTTGCTATAACAAAATAGCATATACAGAGTAGCTTATAAACAACAGACATTTACTTCCCACAGATCTGGAGTCTGGGAAGTCCAAGATCAAGGCGCCGACTGATTTGGTGTCTAGTGAGGACCTGCTTACTGACCCAAAGTGGGCAGTTTTTCTCTTGTCTTCCCATGGTGGAGAGTGGAAGCAAGCTCTCTTGGGACTCTTATAAGGACACTAATCCTATACATGAAGGCTCTACGCTCATGACCTCGCCTAATCCTAATGCCTTCCCAAAGACCCCACCTCCTAATACCATCACCTTGGGGGCTAGGATTTCAACATACACATTTGTGGGGGACACAAACATTCAGACTGTAGCAACCCCCTTCTCTTTTCTCCCTCTACTCTTTTCCTAGGTGATTGTAGTCACTCCCATCCTTATACAGATGACTCACAAACATACATTTAGCTAGCCCTATCCTCTAGCTTCAGACCTGCATGTCCAATCAGATGACTAATGTCACCTTTTGGATTTATCAGAGACATCTCAAACTCAGCATGTTGAAAATGGAAATCTTGCCCTTTCCCAGCCTCTTTTGATCCTCTTTCTCTGTTCCCACCTCATTGAATGACACCACAATTTTTTGCATGCCAGAAACCTGAGAGTCAATTTTGACACTCCCTGTCACCTGCCATATCCAATTCATTACCAAGTGTTGTCAGTAACTACCCCTCAAATCCATTCATTCTCCTTTATCATCGCCTTAGTGCCTACTCTACTGCAGTAACTCTTTAACACATCTGATGTCAACTCTTGCTTCATCAGTCTCCAACCAGATGGATCATTTCAAAATGCAGATCTCATCCTGTGACTCCTCTGCTTTATACACTTCAGATGCTTCCCATTGTTCCTAGAATGAAGGCATAATTCCTTGGTGATTTTACCTACCTCTGTTCTTCCGCAAGGTCAGCTCCTTACACATTGTCCTTTACTTTTGCGTAGGAGACATGTTTCCTTCCAGTCTCGGTCCTATGTCTGCCTTGTTCCTTCACTTGTAATTATTTTCCTGCTTATCTTTAGTCTTCCTGCAAATCTTGGCTGAATCATTACTTTTATGAGGAAACTTTCCCTTACCTATCTATTCAGGCAAAATCTCATCTATTTCAAGTTTCATCTGTAGTACTTTGTTACTCATTTACATCAATTTGATTATTTAGTTTGTCCACTCAAGAATATTAACAACACTTCCCTTAATATTATCTGATTCCAAACCCATATTTACATTATGCCTGATTATCTTTGAAAAAAAAAATGTTTATTTTGATTAGTTCAAATCAGGATTCATACAGGATCCGACACCACATTTGATTAGTCATGTGTCTTAGTTTTTTTCAGTCAAAAAGAGGCAGGTTTTTGTAAATGAAGTTTTGTTAGAACACAGCCATGCCCATTTGTGTGCATCCTATGACTGCTTTCTCACATCAGTTGGAGAGTTAAGTAATTTTAAGTGAGACAATACGGACTGCAGCTATTTGCTACCTGACCTAAGTTTAAGAAAAAAATTGTGCAGTATCCCTTGCTTGCTTTTCTTTTTTAACTCTTCAACTCACATCTTTGACTAGTTGGTCAACAGGTAAGCTGTCTTACAGAATATCTCACATTCCAGATTTGTTTGTTTGCAACTTTCTGTGTCCTTCAGTTTGTTCCCTCTCATCAATTTCTCTTGTAAACTGAAAATTAACTCTAGAGGATAGATCATTTAGATGGAACTTATTGGCAAAAATACTTAGTGTTCCTGTTTATTTCATATTCTATCATATGAGGAGATACATAAAGTCTAGTTATTCTGGAGATACTAAGATTGATCGGTAGGTTCAGATGGTGATAGCTAATCCTTTCATTCTAAATTTCACCATCATTCTTTCATGTGATTTTCATTTGACTAAACTGTTTTATTATATGTTGCCAAATGGCAAATTTCTAATTATAATATTATGTGCATATTTGTGACATAGAGTTTTTCTGTAAAGAAGAATTTTCCTTCATCCACTGTGTAATCATAGTTGGAAAGAGGAGAGTAATGCTTAATTTTTTCCTTTTAATATTTAATTTTCAAAACTGAGTTTGATACCTTTGGTACCTCTAGTAGTAATTGATAAATTTTCATTTTTTGGTTTTTATTTATTATGAACTTGTGTTCATATTGTCCATATAGATTGTTATGTTTTTGATCACTCACAGAGCAGTTATTCTTTTTGGTTTCTGATTGTTTCATTTTTGGCCTTGGGAGATCCCTTATGTTGCCTCTTATGTCCTTTTGACAGGACTCCATTCATCTTTGACAGTTTCCTTGCTTCCTTCCTAGATTTTAGGCAAACAAGATGTCTCAGACTCATTTGTATTAAATACATTTCTTGTCTCAGACCTAGAAACCACAATGTGGTTGGTAGGTGATAGGGTGCTCATTGTTGAGGAGTTTGTAATTTTTTTAGGTCTCTTCAATGGACAAAGCTGAAAAGATATAAATTCTTGTAGAGAAAAAAGATTATTTATACTTTTAGTTCTGATTCAAATTTCAGATTATTTAACAGAAATTCTGATTTGCTTTTTTTAATAGCATTGATATAATGTTTTTCTCTTTATTCTGCTCCGTGTTTGTGTATACAGTTGTTTCACAATAATATTAATATTATGACTAATTTTAAGTCAGTGAATGAAGTTTAGGATTTTTTGTGTGTGTTTCTATTAGTCCTTAGAATATAACCCACTGAGTATATATGGTCAATTCTACATTTGAAAGTTATTCAGAGTAATTCTTTGTGTAGTTTCATTACCACTTGAGATACAATTAAATTTGTTTTAGTTTTCAGTTTGAGGAAATTTGTTTTTCTTTTTAGTTTAACTTTAGTTTTGAGTATGTATAATTTTAAGCTGCATTAATAGAGTATAATCTTTTCAACACTGCCCAAAACATGACACATCTAGAATAATATGTTTATTCTTTTTGCCATATTTTAGGAATGACCAGCCTGGTATCAAGGGTGGGATGATACGAGTGGTTTACCCTGGATCTAGATGGCAGTAAGGGGATATATTGTGTATGTCTGTAAAGAATTTCAAAACTATAATAAAACTAACAAAATTTGGTCTGGGTTTTTATTCTCACCATGCACCAGCAATTCGCAGTACTACCAGTGAGAAAGTACTTCTCCCTGCACTGACTGTGCTGCTAAGAAGCTTATTAGGCAGTGTGAGTATCCAAAGGAGAGTAACAAGACTGATGAGGAATCCAAAAACCATAGCCTATGAGAGGTGAACAGATTTTAACATCAATCAGAGAAGAAAAGATGAAGAAATTCACAATTTCCTCATCTATTTAAAGACTGTAGTGTAAGGAAGTAAGTTAGATTTTGTGTACTGAATTCCAAGTTTCATTACTGGGTAGAAGTTACAGAACAACTGGATTTAGCTTATTATAGGAAGAAGTTTTCTAATTGTTAGAATTTACATATCTGTAGAATGAGGCTATTTGTCAAATTAGAGAGTTCCTTTTCCCTTAAAGATGTATAGTAAGAGCAGTGTGAACATCTCATGAGGGTTGTTAGATGTTCTTCTGTGGATAGATCTTGCACAAGATGACCTCCTGGGCTCTCCCAGCCCTGTGATTCTGAGATCACAGTGCCCATTTTCAGGAACCCTCACTGTCTAGACCCATCCACTAAAATGAATCATCATCTTATTCATATCTAAGCCCCATTACAAGTTTATTAATATCATCCCTTTCAGTGGAAATGAGAAATATTTTATTCAGTTATGCTAATGTAATTAGCTCATAATGTTGTCAAATGCTTGAGAAGTTGAGACTGTAGTTCTGCTAAGTGTTTGATTCTCATATCAAATGTCATACCATCAGTGAAATCGTTCATAACCACCAAAATTAACAATTAGCCCCTTCAGCCCCTCTTCCACCTTTATCATATTTTATTTTGTTAACAAATTATCTTGTTTTTTACTCACTGATTCTGAATCTCTCTCTATTTAAATGTGTATTCTGTGACAGCAGTCCTCAACCTTTGTTGCACTGGGGACCAGTTTTGTGGAAGTCAGTTTTTCCACAGACAGGAACAGAATGGGGGATGGTTTTGGGGTGAAACTGTTCCACTTCAGATCAGATCATCAGGCATTAGATTCTCATGAGGAGCATACAACCTCGATTCCTCGCATGCGCAGTTCATAATAGGGTTTGCCTTCCTATGAGAATCTAATGCCACCACTGATCTGACAGGAGGTGGAGCTCAGGTGGTAATGCGAGCAATGGGGAGTGGCTCTGAATACAGATGAAGCTTCGCTCATTCAGCTGCCACTCACCTCTTGCTATGTAGCCCAGTTCCTAACAGGCTTCAAAATGGGGGATGGGGCCCCTGGTTCTATGTGAGCGGAATCCATGTATCTTTTTGTACCACTGAATCCCAAGCATTTACTGTTGGTACATTTTTCTGTAAGGGAATCCATGTCTTTTGTTGGCTTTTAAAATGGCCACCTAAAAAAATTTTAGAGTAATTTTGTCAAAATCAGATACAAACAGTTGAGATTTTGAATCTGTGAAGGATAATGGCATTCTTTGTATTTTGTCTTCCCATCCAAAAACATGCTAGTTAGTATTTCTTCATTTATTCAAGATTTCTTTTATGCCAAATAGTTAACTTTAGTAATTTTCTTTATATAGGCCATAAACATTTATTATTAATTTAATTTCTTGGTATTTTTAAGTCTACTAATGGATCTACTAATGAGCTTTCTCAAAGGAAGGAAGGGAGGGAAGAAGAAGGGAAATTGGAAAAGGATATACAGAATATTTTTATTAGTCTAGGTAAAGGTTAACCTGCCTCTGGTAATCTCATTTTTTTAAGTTCTTTAAGCATATAGATAATTAGGAAAATAAATTGGCCGGGTGCGGTGGCTCGTGCCTGTAATCCCAGCACTTTGGGAGACTGAGGTGGGTGGATTGCCTGAGGTCAGGATTTCAAGCCCAGCTTGACCAATATAGTGAAACCCCATCTCTACTAGAAATACAAAAGTTAGCTGGACATGGTGGCATGCTCCTGTAGTCCCAGCTATTCAGGAGGCTGAGACAGGAGAATTTCTTGAACCCGGGAGAATAGCTTGAACCCGGGAGGCAGAGGTTGCAGTGAGCCGAGATTGCACCACTGCACTCCAGCCTAGGTGACAGAGCGAGACTCCATCTCCAAACAAACAAAGTCAGAAAAAGTTGCTATGAAAATGTGTTATAATTTTATTTGATAAGTACTGCAAAATACATTATTAGAAAACTTAACCTTGGAATCTTTTTTAAGTGTTACTCTTTTGTGGTTTTTGTCATCTTTTACAGACTTGAATGTTGTTCTAGGACAGAATATTATCATACTTTATTTTAGTGAAGCATAACTATATCAAATAACATTTCAGAACTATACATTGCACAATCTTGGACATTTTCTTGTAAGAAGGCATTAAGGAAATTTTATTTTTGTGAAAGTATAATTCTTAAGTAACAGTGACTGTTTTTTATGGGTTAGCTCCAGACCACATTTGCCTACTTCCCATGATCTTGTTTTTCTGATGTCCCAAGCTTTAAGTGTAGAGGTCAGAATGACATTTTAGGGCTCTAGGTTTGAATCTCATAATCTTAAAATGGATATTATTCAGTTTATCAAAAAGACCAGGTCTATTTTTTTTTTCCAGATTAAAAATAAATTAGGCCGGGCATAGTGGCTTATGTCTATAATCCCAACACTTTGGAAGGCCAGGGTGGGTGGATCACTTGAGCCCAGGAATTTAAGAACAGACTGGGCAATAGAGTGAGACCCTGCCTCTACTACAAATTTTAAAAATTAGCTGAGTATGCTGGCACGCACCTGTGGTTCCAGCTACTTGGGAGGCTGAGGTAAGAGGATCACTTGCCCAGGTAGTTTAGGCTGCAGTGAGCTATGATCATGCCACTGCACTCCAGCCTGGGCGACATAATGAGATTCTGTCTCAAAAGAAAATTTAAAAAAACAGTTTTACCAAAAATAGTGCAAATAATTTTCATTTACCTTTAATTCACATTCCCAAATGTTAAAATTTTACCACATTTGCTTTACTATTGTTTGTCTCTTTTTTTTGAAATGGTTGAGAATAAGTTTATAGACATGATACCCCATTACTAACTACTGCATGGTGTATTTCTTAAAAATAAGGATATTTATTAAAATCAGGAAATTAACATTAATAAAAACTATTTTAAGTAAAAAATGCCTTTTTTCCCCTCCAAGTCAGGGATCTGATACCAAAATCATGTTACATATAGTTGTCTTCTTTCATCTTTTTTAATCTGGAATGGTCCCTCAGTCTTTCTTTGTCTTTTATGGCCTTCAAAATTTGGAGAATACAGAACAGTTTTTTGTTTATTTGTAGAATGTCCCTCAATTTTGGTTTGTTTGATTTTTGGGGGATTAGATTTTGGCTATGCTGTGATCATATCAGGAGACACATGACATCTGCTTGCTTCGTGACTGATGATAATGTTAACTGTGATCCCTTGTTTAAAGTGCTGGTGGTATGCATTTTTCAAGAATATAGTTCTTGTATTTTCTTAAGTTTTTGCTCTCTTTTGGTGGATGGAGTCCTAGAATCCTTTCCAAGACTCAATAGAAACATCTCTTTAAATATAAGCCTACTTTAAAAGATTTTTAACTACTCTGTTTTGGAGATTAACAGCTTCTTAAGACTTTCTCTATTTTAGAGGGATTTTGTTGTGTCTAATAATCTGTCTCCCACTCTAGGTTGTAAGCTCCTTAAGGGTAGGAATTGTGTGTACATCATTCCCCACCCTGTCTTCAATGCCCAGCACTGTTCCCACATGCAGTAGATAGTAGTTACTACTTGACTGATCGGTTGTTTGATAGGCTAGTGGGTTGAATGGATGAATGGATTGTTCATTTGTGGAAATTTGCCCATGTCAAATCTTCTAACTTACTAGTTTTGAGTTCAACATACTTTAAAAATTACCTATCACCCTCTTGGTATTAATACTTTGATATAGTTTTGATGTAGTTCTTTAGACATGATTCTCAAGGACTAATAATAGCCAAGGCATAACACATGATATGTTCACTATTTTGTTGATTTGCCTTGTCAGATTGATTTTACATTCTCTTCTCTCTAGCTTGCTATTTTTAAATGGCCTGAAATGTGGCATCAGTGAAATTACTCTGACAATAATAGTGATAATTCTTATTGGTCCTCTTATTACTTTATTTTTTATAATATCACTTTAAAATCTTGGAGCAGTTTAAAATTTTTTACTTCTATGTTGTTCACTTATGGGTTTGAGGCTTAGAGAGGTCATACACCCACTGTTATAAAGCTGCCAATGGGTGAGCGGGATTTAGATTTCTAAGTCTTGTCTTTCTTTAAAAAATTTTATTTTTGCAAGCACTTTTCCAAAGGATTTCTAAGTTTTCTGACTTGCAATTCAGTGTTCTCTCTACCATAATCTCTTCCATATTGTAGTAGTATTATTGCCTGCTTGCCAGGAACGTATTCATAATACCGTGAAGAAAAAGTATTTTGTATCACTTTGTTCTACCAAGGCATATTTTATGTGGTTCACTAATGACAGCCTCATATTTTGAGACTTTTCTCCCAGTGAGTATGCCTTTTTCTCCACCAAATAGACTTTTTAAAGAGCAGTTTTAGGTTCACAGCAAAAGTGATCAGAAAGAATAGAGTTCCCATATTATTCCCTGGCCTCCAACCTCCCCCGCTATCAACATCCTGTGCCAGAGTGACATATTTGTTATAGTTGATGAACCTGCATTGACACATAATCATCCAAACTACATAGTTTACATTAGGGTTCACTCTTGCTGTTGTATATTCTTTGGTTTTTGATAAATGTATGTATCCACCATCATAGTATTAGTAGAGTAGCTTCACTGCCCTAAAAATCCTCTGTGCTTTGTGTATTCATCTATCCCTCCCCTCTAACTCCTGGCAACCCCTAATCTTTTTGCTGTCTCCATAGTTTTTCCTTTTCCAGAATGTCATATAAATGGAATCACACAATATGTAGCCTTTTGCAGATTGGTGGCTTTCACTTAGTAATTTAGGTTCCTCCATGTCTTTTCATGACTTGATAGCTCATTTTTTTAGCCCTAAATAATAATCCATCGTCTAGATGTACCACCGTTTATTTATTTATTCATCTACTAAAGGACACCTTGGTTGTTTTCAAGTGTGGGCAATTATGAATAAAGCTGCCATAAACACCTGTGTGCAGATTTTTGTGTGGATATAAGTTTTCAACTCTTTTGGATAAATTCTAAAGAGCACAGTTTCTGGATTGTATGGTAAGAGTATATTTAGTTTTATAAGAAGGTGCCGAACTGCCTTCCAAAGTAGCTATACCATTTTGCATCTCCACCAGCAGTGAATGAGAGTTCCTGCTGTTCCACATCCTCGCCTGCATTTGGTGTAATCCATGCTCTGGATTTGGGCCATTCAAATAGTCTGTGGTGGTGTCTCATTGTTTGAATTTGCATTTTCCTCGTGATGTATGATGTTAAACATCTCTTCATATGCTTATTTGCCATCTGTATATCTTCTTTGATGAAGTGTCTGTTTAGATCTTTTGCCCATTTTTTATTCTGATTGTTCATTTTCTTTTTTATCTTTTCATTCTGACAGTTTTTTTTCTCGGGCACCATCTAGTGAAGATACACAGAAAGCTTTGAGGACATAAAGAATGATTTATTTTTTCAAAGGAAAACTCCTCTCTTTCTGTTTCTCTCCTTTTACCTTTGTCTTTCAGTTATACCTGCCGCCACTTGCGGAGATATGTTTATGTGTTGGACAAACTGTATTTCCCCCACTCTCACTGTTCTACGCTTCAGCATTGCTTCTCGACCCTCAGTGACAATGGAGAGGAACTCTTGTCTTTAACTTGCTCTCACATTCTCAGATCCTATGCTTCCAGGTTATTAACCTCTGCTGTCCATTTACTGCATGCTGCATGTTGTATATGACTGATAATTGCATGTTTTAATAAGACATGTGTCAATTAAATTATTAAAGAGAACATTTATATTTGAGATGGTACTAAATAATTTTTTTAAGTAATAGCTGGATTTTGTTTCCTTACACATGTCTTCTTAAGTAATTTATATTATGTTTCATGGAAGAGAGGAAAGCGTTCAACCACGGAATTGTCCGTATAAACTTGCCAGAACTATTTTTTTTTTTTTTTGAGACGGAGCCTGGCTCTGTCGCCCAGGCTGGAGTGCAGTGGTGCAATCTCAGCTCACTGCAAGCTCCGCCTCCTGGGTTCACACAATTCTCCTTCCTCAGCCTCCCAAGTACCTGGGACTACGGGCATCCACCACTACTCCCGGCTAATTTTTTGTATTTTTAGTAGAGACGGGGTTTCACCGTGTTAGCCAGGATGGTCTCAATCTCCTGATCTTGTGATCTGCCCTTCTCGGCCTCCCAAAGTGCTGGGATTACAGGCGTGAGCCACCGTGTCTGGCCTAAACTTGCCAGAACTATTCTATACCTCATTGCATTTGGGAATCTTTTGATTTAATTTATAGCAGTTGGAGTGCTCTGATTTTTATAAGAAATAGACTCTACAGTTACTATGACCTTTGAGTTCTCCTTCATGCAAGCACACCTGAGAGCTAGCTGTAGGATTTCACCTATGTTCTGATAGAAGTGCATTCAGTTGAGCAGATTGATTTTACAGGAAGGCAGAAATTATACTATTGGGGTTTCGTATTTTTTACTCATTTTATTTACATACAGAGTGGCTATAAAATCATATAAAATCAGCAGGTTGCAGTGTGTCATGGATGAATGTAAATTAAACATAATGATGGTGGGTGGAGGAAGAAAGAGACAAGCTGTCAATCTCGAATATCAGAGAAAATCAACACCTGCTGTTTTGTGTGTATCATGCACCAAAATAGAGGGCAGTATGACATTACCGCTTTGTGCTTTGCAGTTAACATTTTTAACACACTTTTTTTTTTTTCTAAATAAGAGATGACTTATACCAGCTCTATACTGTTAGCTAGATATGATGATTTAAGGCAATATCTTCACTGCCAGATGATTTAGATGAAGAAGGAGAAAATTCCATGACAACCTTAACCAGAAATTAGCAAACATTTAGAATTTAAAATAGACCTTTTCAGATGATGAAACATATAAAACTTCAGACTATACATAATATCTAAGTGAAAACACTTGATTGCTAGGAAAGGAAAGCAGTCTGGTGTGTAAATTAACAGAGACTTTTCTTAGTAGCAGAAAGATTTTACAGACTCATGATGATGTTGATCAGCCTCTTATCAAGTCAGTGTGGATACTTTTGAGAAATAAAAAGCTCAGGGATAGAAAGGCAGGTGAAAATAATAGAATTAACTCTTAAGTATGTAATGTTAGAAGAATTTATCAAATTTAGCAAACTAAACCCAGTGACTTTCCACTGGCTTATGTAAAGTGAGGGAATATCAGGTAAGTTGCATGATATTCTTAGGAATTGGAGACAGAATGTGTCTGGTTTCGAGGAATGAGGAGAACTGCTGCTGATCATTGAACTTCTGAAATGTGCAGCATAATTGACCTCTCTTCTCTTTTCTTTTCTTTCTTTCCTTCCTTCTTTCCTTCCTTCCTTCCTTCTTTCCTTCCTTCCTTCCTTCCTACCTACCTTCCTTCCTACCTTCCTTCTTCCTTCCTTCTTTCTTTCTTTCGTCTTGCTCTGTCACCCGCCCAGGCTAGGCTTCAGTGACTCAATCTCAGCTCACTGCAACCTCTGCCTCCCTGGTTCAAGCAATTCTCCCACCTCAGCCTCCTGAGTAGCTGGGATTACAGGTGTGCACCGCCATGCCTGGCTAATTTTTATATTTTTAGTAGAGTTGGGGTTTCACCATGTTGGCCAGGCTAGTCTCGAACTCCTGACCTCAAGTGATCTGCCCTCCTCAGCCTCCAAAGTGTTGGGATTACAGGCATGAGCCACTACACCCGATCGACCTTACTCTTATTTACTAGTGTATCATCAGGACTCTCCACAAAACCAATAGGAGATTTTATATGTAAGTGGAGAGAGAGAGACAGAGACAGAGCTATTTTGGGAATTGGCTTTGGCGATTGTAGGGGCTTGCAAGTCTGAAATCTGTAGGGCAGGTTGGCAGCCTGGAAATTCAGGTAAGCCTTGATGTTGCAGTCTCAAATCCTAAATGCACAGGGCAGGCCATCAGACAAGTGACTCAGTCAGGATTTTTATGCTGTGGTCGTCAGACAGAATTCCTTCTTCCTCGGGAAACCTGTCCCTTTAATAGCTTCAACTGATTGGGTGAGTCCCATTCACGTTACAAAAGGTACTCTGCTTTCCTTAAAGTCAGTGGATCATAAATGCTAATCACATCTGCAAATACCTTCACAGCAACATCTAAACTAGTGTTTGACCAAACAACTGGGCACAATAGTTTAGCCCGGTTTACACATAAAATTCATTATCACACTATGCTTCTCCTCTGTGTTCTTTGTTACCACATATCTATTCCATGTGTTTTTCTTTGTGTGTATCCTATCCTGTCATAGGTATCCTTTGGTTTTGTGGAAACTATAAGCCTTCTGGGGGTAAACACTATATCTTGTTCATTGTTATACATCATATAGCATGTCATTCCTGGCACATCGTTAACCCTCATTAATACAGCTGGCAGCAGATTTTAGCATTCATCGTGTGTGACAGAAGCCCCTGTCTTTTTTCTCCTGGAGTCACACTCCTCACGTAGCAGGAGCAGACAGGAGACAGAAATACACAATCAGCTGGGAAAATAAAAGGAAATGAAAGAAAAAGGAGAAGGAAGACAAAGTAGGGAAGAACAAAAGTTAAAAAATGAGAGGAGAAAGATGGAGACACAAGTGGCGAAAGCAGCGTCCATATTCCTGAGCCCCCTTCCCCTGATTCCCAGCAGAGTTCAGCCAAGACTCAGTTTCTGAGCCAGTGTAGAATTTATTCTGCATTTTCTATTTTCCTCTTTCAACACCTTTCCTGGAATCCCCTCATTCCTTACCCACTTGGATTTCTCAGTACTCTCAGCTAGAGTTTAAGGTATGAAGCCTCCAAAGGGCATTTTTTCAATACCAAGCCCTCCTGAGGCCCTGCCCATTTTTTTTCTGAACAACAGAGAAGAAATACATGTTAATATAGTGTAGTGACTAGGGGCATGGGCTCTGGAGTTAAGGCTTCCTCCCCATACCCGCAACCAGCTTTCACTCCTTTTCTTACCACTTGCAGTCTGGGATGGGACAGAGGACACTGTTCTATTCAGGACGGACCTGAATAGATTTGCATAAAAGGAATTATCTGGCCACCTTCTCTTGCTGTGTTCCTTTGCAGGTGACAAACATTTTGCATACACAGTGACACATGGCCAAGTGGAGTGTAGTCCCTGCAGGTGAGAGATTTTCTTCAACAGAACTCCATTAATATAGAGAGACAAACTAAGCCAAATGTCTAAATGGAGCAATCACAGACTCACTTAAAATCAAATAACTTTTGGTTATGCAGAATTTAAAAATGTAAGTCAGTTTCTAGAGAGAAATATAAACTTATTATAAACTTATTTTTATTTCTTAAAAAAGAACTTTACCAGCCGGGCACGGTGGCTAATGCCTATAATCCCAGCACTTTGGGAGGCCGAGATGGGTGGATCACGAGGTCAGGAGATCGAGACCATCCTGGCTGACAAGGTGAAACCCCGTCTCTACTAAAAATACAAAAAAATTAGCCGGGCATGGTGACACACGCCTGTAGTCCCAGCTACTCAGGAGTCTGAGGCAGGAGAATCACTTGAGCCCGGGAGACAGAGGTTGCAGTGAGCCAAGATCGCGCCACCGCACTCAAGCCTGGGTGATGGAGCAAGACTCCGCAAAAACAAACAAACAAAAACTACCTTAGTCTCACATGACCTACTGCTATAGATAGAAGTCTCATTCCACTGCAAACTTCTTCCAAATGTAAGAATTGGTTTTACAGCATCCCTGAAAGAGAGCACTTCTGTGTGCTGCTTACCTCGGAAGGCAGTAAAGCTCTTGCTGTTTCATTTTTAGAAAGATTAGAATATGTTAAGCCTGCCTGCAAATAATTTTTATATATTGGCTATAGCTCTGTGCTTTAGAGAAACACACAAATGTATAAACTCTGCTGTCTATGAGGTACCCTTGGGTTTTTGAAAACATCTGTCATTGACTCCCCTTAATTTTTGTTCTCCTCAGCTTAAATACCTTGGCCATTTAATCTGTTCCTGACAACAGATGATTTTTAGATTATGCAGTCTTTTTATTATCTTCTTGGATGATTGATAGTTCCCATCATAAAATTTGATATCCAGAATTGGATATTTCAGTATATTTTATAATTTAAAAATATGAATTATAAAATTATAGTTATAAATTAGATGTATTTTTTCTCATCCACTATGGCAATCTGTAATAAATTATACTCTTAATTTGTCCTAAGACTGGAGTGATCTTTAAAAACAGGCACACCTTGACTCATATAGAATTACCAGATCTTTTTCACACAAAAACACATTTCTCTAGATTTGTACATTTAATTATTTGAATGTAATTGCAGGGCTTTACATTTGTTCTTGTTTAAATGTAATGGATTGAGGCCAGGAGTGGTGACTCACACCTGTAATCCCAGCAGTTTGGGAGGCTGAGGCGGGTGGATCACCTGAGGTCAGGGTTTCAAGACCAGCCTGGCCAACATGGTGAAACCCTGTCTCTACTAAAAATACAAAAAATTAGCCGGGCGTCGTGGTACATACCTGTAGTCCTAGCTACTTGGGAAGCTGAGGCAGGAGAATCGCTTGAACCCAGGAGGTGGAGGTTGCAGTGAGCCAAGATCACGCCACTGCACTCCAGTCTGGACGACAGAGTGAGACTCCGTCTCAACAAATAAAACAAATAAATATATGTAATGTATTGAGATTTTTCTTGTTTCTGAGTCACACTTTATGAAGCCATAAGCCTTTCAGACCTGTTAGCTCCTCCATTTTACCCCCAGAAGCATGGAAATCAGCTCTCAAATTACCAACCTCGGATTTGACTTCTCTAGAAATCAAATTTAGAATTTTGAGTAAGCACTTGAGAATTTCATTTCATTGCTAGGCTTTTTTGGTTTGTGTGTGGACTTCAGTTGCCAATTGAGGTTTACTTAGTGCTTTTGAGAATGATTGTGATATGGTCAAAGCATGCTACTTCTGATGACTGTCATGCATTTAAGTGAATCTGAGAGGAAAGAATCTGAATTTAGGTAATAGACCAACACTGCTTAGAGTTCCACATCCAATTTTAAGTTCTACTTTCTTAGGTTTCAGGGTGGAGTGGTGAATACGTTTTGTGAGAAATCTGTGAAGTAAGAAAGTACCTATCTGTCTTTATTTTTACTTCACATACTTTGCTGATGTCAAAAATATAGCTGCTACTATTGTTTTAATTGGGGCTGAAGCAAGGAAAAATGAAGAGCTAAGTTTAGTGTTGAGTTAATTCTGTTGCAGTGGCACAATTTATTTTGAGTTACTATTAACTAGGCTCTTCAGATTGTTGCTGCTTGATGAGAGAAAGCTGAGAAACAGCATCAGAAATGTTTTAAAATTATTTTCTAACACATTGAGTTAAAAACATTGTTCTCTTCTTATAAAGTAAAGCATGTTAACACTGAAGTCCTTGACTAGTTAATACTTTGCCAAGATCAATGGTTCCTGACCTTTTGGGGCTCATAACTCTTCTACAATCTATTAAAAATTATGGACTCTCTTCAAAAAACAGAAATAGGAGTTTTTGCCTCTAAATTTTACATGGACCTGATTTAGGTAGAATTTTAGATATAGCTGCTGTGTAAAAGAGAGACTCCCCTGCCCAAATAATAGTGGCTTAAAGAAGCAAATGGAAGTTTACTTCTCAAGTAAAAGTATGAGCTGATGTGGCAGCTCTGCCCCATACAATTTTCAAGACCCAGAGTTCTTTTCTCTTGTGTTCCACCACCCGTCATGTGTTGCTCTGACCAAAAGGTCTCAAATGCCTCACCACAAGCTCTGCATTTCAGACAGCAGAAGTTGGATGTAAATTTCCATTTTAAGGGCATCACACATCCCTTTGGCCAAAAGATTGCCATAGGACTACCCAGTGTGTGTGGTAAGCTGGAAATAAAGTTTTTAGCTAAGTGGCCATGTGGCCTGCTAAGTATTCTGCTGTTGGGTAAGAAGGGAAGATGGTTATAGGGACAACTAACCATCTTTGCCATACAATCGAGAGTTCCTGTCCTGAGTAATTAACAAATGCTTACTCAGTGATAACCGTGTGATTAATCCTGTGCCAAACAGCAAGAGGGGTTCACAGTGAAGACAGAAAGATAATACCATTGGGAAAAAATCATTACCCTGTACTGTTAAATATAAAATTAGTAACATATAAAAAGTGATCTCTTCTGACAAGAGAATCTGAAGTGGTCTGAAACAGAATTATTTGAGCAGGAACTAAGAATAGATAATGTTCTATTACCAGAGTAGGCATGGAAAACTCAAGTGCGGAAGTTCACATATGGGAGAGCACATGACATATGCTGGGGCAGTAATAGGATGTTTGGCAAAAGCAGATTTATCTGTGATGTTAATCAATATTGCAATGAGTTACATTTGCTAGGGCCAGACTCCCGAGGGCCTTGAATGCTAGGCCAGGTCATTTCACATGTTTTATTTTGGTTTTGACTTCTTTTGTTTGTGTATGATTTTGGTAGCCCATTGAGTTTTACTTAGTGCTTTTGAGCGTGACTGTGATGTGGTCAAAGCATGCTGCTTCTGGTGACTGTTGTGCATTTAAATGAACCTGAGGGGAAAGAATCTGAATTTAGGTAATAGACCAACACATAGACTACCCGATTGTGGCAGTAGAGATGAAAAAAGAAGGACTTAATGGAGGTGAACTTTGAAAAAAAATGAAGTAAAGAATGATATTGAGAGAATATTTTTCAATATTGAAATGGTATAGTATGAAATATTAGTAGGAACTGTGTTATTACTTCTATGCATGTAGTTAGTTCCTATCAACATGGCAAATATTTAGTATGTATCATTTGTGTGGTTTATATTTTATACTGTAAGAGGAGTGTGCTAGGAGAATTCTTGTTACCAATACTCAATATTAAAAGCTTTGTGTAATCAGTTGGTAAAAGAATGATTTTTTAAGAGTGAAGATTTTTTTAACTGTCCAACCATTTTAAAATTGGTTATACTAAAGATATGGCATAATACGTGATTCTGGATTATTTTCCAGTCATACAATGCAATCTAAAGCATGGCGATTCAAGAGATCTGTTTCACAACATGGTGATTATTGTTAATAACAAGATATTGTATACACGAAAATTGCTAAGAGAGTAGATCTTTAAGTGTTCTTACCACAAAAAAGTATGTGATGCAATGAATATATTAATTCACTTGATTTAATAATTTCCACAATGTATACATATATAAAAACATGTTGTACATCATAAATATATATAATTTTTGTCAATGAAAAAAATTTTTAGTAATGAAGATAGTGAATTCTATAAAGAAATATGTTAGAAGTATTTACCAAAAGTCACTAAAATGTTAATATATTGGAATTTATCTTAAGGGAAGAACTTAACCTACAGAAAGAGTTATATTTAGGAACAAAATAAAAGAATGGGCCACTAAACTGTATCCTATCAACTCAATGGACTAGCATATAACCATTAAAATATTATAAAGAAAAATAAGTAGAAATATGGAAAACATTTGACATGTTTATGAAAAAAGAATATAAACATATACTGCTATTTTGTATTTTTAGTAGTTATATTTGACATATTGTTTAATGAAAAAAGAATATAAAATTATATATGGCTATTAAAACAACTACATAAAAATTATGTGTGTGTCCAAAAACCAGATAATGTATAAAAATAGCTGTGGAACAATAGTAAAATATACGTGACATTTCTTTTTTAAATAATTTAAAATTTATCTTTTACAAATTAAAAAAATTATGCAAATCTAAGTAAATTTTTTCTCTCCCTTTTCTCTACCCTCCTCCCAACCACCGCCAAGTTACTTGTGTGTCTTTGGATTTTCTTTTATTTTTTCCCTCTACTAACATAATGTAATGCCACTTTATTAATAGGCAAAGAACTGCAGTGGTTTACAGGATTAGATAGGAGTTCCCCAGTATGATCACAGAGAATTTCTCCCATGGTTTATTTTAGAACTTTTATAGATTTGCTCTTTTTTTTTGCTTTTTTTTTGCTTTTCTTTTTAACTGAACGGATTTATAATTCTAAATAAGTGTGACATGAAATCATTTCTATATCTAAACTGTAGCACTTTCAAATTTAGGAATATTTTTACCCATTTGTCATGTCTTTTATACTGTGCTTTAAAAAAAAAAAAATCACATCTGGTGCCATTTTATTGCTTTCAAAGGATTGCATCTTCAGTCTAAATCTAAGACAAAACTCTAATGAGTTTCCTCAAAAGAAGTTTTAAAAATTGCTGGAATGGTCTTGTCTACTTGCAATATGCTACTCACTAAATCTGTAATGAATAAATACTTGAAGCTATAGTCATAATTTTTCATGCATATGATACTGTCTTAATAATTCTGTTGTGGCTGTGTGCTTTATTGATTTCTGTGCCACTTCTGTGGCATGAAATGAAATGTATTATCCCACTTAAACCATTATGGTTTCCTTTTGAATTACATATTCACTACTTGATCCTGTCATCAAGCCTATTCCATTTTCTATAATGTGATATTCAGTCTTAAAGATTTACAGCATTAGTACTCAGTGCAGTATAAGTCAAAATAGGACAAGTAAATTCAGATCAGAAAAGTTGGTAAGAAAATATAATAGATACATTTTAAAAAGTTGTTCTTCTAACTTAGTATGTTTCTGGTTTGGGGTTTTTCTTTTTTTCAAGAACCATGGGAATGAATTGTTTACATGCATTCTAGGGGAGAGGGGAAGGCACAGTTTGAGTAACTTCACCATCTTCTTTACTTGACCCCAACAGATGAGCTAGGTAGCGCAGCCCCACCCTCTTCTTTTGACTTCTGTGACAGCGTACTCCTGGCTTTCTTCCCTCCCTTTTGCTGTTTCTTTTTATGCTTTTTGGTTTTAAACATTAGAACTTTTAAAAAGCTTGTTCCTACTTAAAGTCTTACCTTATGCATTTGCATCAATTTCTATGACTGTATATGACGTCCGCGTGCCAATATGTTCCAAATTGATAATCCAGCTGAAACTCTGAGCCCTTGTCCTATCCTGAGAGCTGCCTTACTGTTAACGTCAACACTCATACCTCACATGTCCCATCTCCCAAGAGAACTCTTAAGCTTTCTCCGTAAACCTTTTCATCTCCATGAATGGTGCCTGTATCCATCAAGTTGCTTCTGCCTACCACCTAAGAGTCATCAGCGTTTTCCCCTCACCCGCTGTTTCCATCCTCACTACATCCATTTCAGTTCTCTATCCAAAGTATAAATCAAATCCGTACTTTTTTTTCTCTGTTACTACTGCCAGTCCCTCTAGCTCAGACAGTCCTTATCACACACCTGGACTCCTGCCTCGTCCTTTTCCTCAAGTTCTGTCACCCCACCCTTGCCCCTAATTCCTGATCTAGCAAGCATCTTGATAGATTCTAAGTCACATGTCCCTTCCTTGCTTAACCCTTTAGTGACTTTTCTTTGCCCTTAGGATGCTACATTCTCTAGCCATATCAATTGTGTTTTCTCTTCCAGGAGTTGCTCGCCCCTTTTCTCTCCCAGGATTTTTTGCATGTTCTTTCCTGTCTTTTCCCTTCTCCATATTTTCTTACATTTGTCACTTCCTCAGACAGGTTTTCCTTTATCCAAAACGTTGTTATGTTAATATTGTGGTTCCTCTCACATGCTGCTCGCCGCACTCTCTCACTCTTGATGTCGCTCTCACTCTAAGAGTAGACTGTTAGTTCCATAAGGGCAGAAAATGTGTGTGTGTATGCATATGTGTGTGTGTGTGTGTGTGTGTGTAACCACTGATCCCTAGCACTTAATATGATACTTGGGTATTCAATAGGTGCTTCATATTTGCTGAGAATGGGTAATTTTGTTTTGCTGAAATGAACTTAACTTTTTGCAGACTTGTTTAGTCTACTAATCACTTTTCAAGAGACTTAGAGAAGCAGTAAAGTGTGATCCTGTTATAAAGCTACTGTGTCTTAAAAGTAGCATTCAAGGCCAGGTGCAATGCAGTGGCTCACGCCTCTAATCCCAGCACTTTGGGAGGCCGAGGCAGGTGGATCACCTGAGGTCTGGAGTTCCAGACCAGCCTGGCCAACATGGTGAAACCCCATCTCTACTGAAAATACAAAAAATTAGCCAGGTGTGGTGTGGGTGCATGTGATCTCAGCTACTCAGGAGACTGAGGCAGGAGAATCACTTGAACCCAGGAGGTGGAGGTTGCAGTGAGCCGAGATCACACCACTGCACTCCAACTTGGGCAAGAGAGCGAGGCTCTGTTTAAAAAAAAAGAAAAAAAAAAGCATTTAAGAGAGCATAATTAGATAATGAAATATTTGGTTGTAGTTCTCTGGTTATAGTTTCTACAGATGTGCAGTAAAACTACCTGAGTAAAGAAAAGCTCCTTAAGTCTTCTTGAACATGCAGAATTGCACTGCTTTTCCTCCCAGTAAAATAATTGACAAATTTTCCACTTATTGAAATTATCTGATAACCATGACCATCAAGGCAATATCAACTTACTTTGAAAGAGTCCTCCTGAAAACACGAAACTTTTTATTGTGGATGTATCTATAGTGTTGGTTGGGTAGGGTGCTTTGGCTTCAATTCTGGGTAGATGCAGTAGCATAGATTCTCTATGATTTCCTCAGCTAGGAGGGGAGGATAGGGAGAGGCTGGTTAATGAATACAAAATTATAGCTAGCTAGGAAAAGTGAGTTTTCATGTTCTGTGGTACTGAAGGGTGAATATGGTTAACTTTAATTTATTGTATATTCTCAAAAAACTAGAAGAGAGAATTTTGAATGTTCACAACACAAAGAAATGATAAATATTTGAGGTGATGGCTATTCTAATTACCCTGATTTGATCATCACCCATTGTATACACATATAGAAGTATCACTCTGAATTGCATAAATATGTACAGTTATAATGCATTAAATAAAAAGGAGAAAACTTAAAGTAACACAGTACTTTGAGTAGACAGTGAACTGAACTAACAATTACATCTTGTTAGATAATAATAAAGTGTTGGGAAAATAGATACATAAATGACCATTAATTAAAGAAATCAAAAGCTTGAAAAAAATTATAAAATAACATTTACTCTGCTAGCTTCAGCTAACCAGAAGAGCACAGAGGGAAAAGCAAAATTATTTTACATTAAATTTTGCCTCTTGAAATTTAAACACAAAATTGGAAAACAATTTGAAAATAGAGTAGTCCTAGCAAGCTTTACCATCACCACTCACTCCCCCAAAAAGTTTTCCTTTGGCATAAGTAAATTATGGAGGCTAATGACTGCAATAGTAGTAACAGAGTAAAGTTTCAGGAATATAGGTAAAATATAAGAAAATATGTATTTATGTATATTAAAAATACCATTTAACTTTTTAATTCAAAATAACTTAGCAGAAAAGTAAATAAATTTGTACTACACCTGGAAATATTTAAAAAATTTTTTTTTGTGTTACTTATAAGAGTATTGTTAAGATTTATTGAAGACTAACAGTAACATTAAAACCCCACCCAGAATAAATTTTAGATTACTAGCCTGCCACCGTGATCTACACTAAAATGTCACCAGTAGTATCATTCAAAAATGGAAGAAATTAAGTCAGTAACTAAAAATATAACAAAAATACTTATTAACTGGATTTTTAATCTGTAAGAAGGATGTCATAAGAATTTTGGCTTATGGAAGCAATGTAAGAATAGGACCTTAGGAAAGAACAATATGAAATTCATATTTGATCCAAAAAATGTAGTAGATCCTTTTTTCCCACCAGACGCTTCTAGGTATAGATCGCATTGGTGAAGGGGGCACTCAAGTCTCAGCTGATGTAGAGTGTGTAGGTGTGGGTGTGTAGGTGTGACCAGAATTCCTGAATATGAACACGCTAAATAACAAATTAAAATTTCTCATGCAGTTTAAATATGTGTATGGAGGATTTGGATTGGATACAAAATTCCTCAAGTTGGATGCTCTTCTCCTGGGCTGCCATTTGCAGGGAATTTCATGTACATATTCAGACATGCAGACTTGCACAACTGCTTATTATAGAAATATTCTTTGTTACTAAATGTCTAACAGACTTAAACATACAGGGTTTCCGTATATGGAGAAAAGTGATTCCACCCACTCCATGCCCTGGCATGTCATGATGCCAGCCTTAGATTTATTTGACTTCCAAAATTTAAATAGACAGTGATGTAAATCAGAAGTTAATGTTTCACCTGCTGGCACTAAGTAACTAAATCATCACACTGGTGACGAGGAAGGTAAATCCTTTTCAGTTTGGCTACAGAATGGAAATGGCATTTATTCCAATATAATCTGAGTTATATTGACAACAGAATGATTTATTTCTATGTTATAAAAGATGAGGAAGGAAAGGAGAATACAGAGAAGTTAAATGGTTTGGCAATGATCACACAACAAACCAAAGTAGAATCCAAGTCTCTCTGGAGTCCCTTCTCTGATCAAAGTTTCATCTTATTGAATGTCACAGCATTATAAAGTGAGATAAATGTATCTCACCACACATGTGCCTAGTGAATTATTCTCAGTAGATAGCTTCTTCTATTTTTAAAAATGTTGTTCTGAGATTTTAAAATTTCAGTTCTATTCTCTTATGTTTTAAAAACGTTCTTACAGATTTGAGCTAAAATGGGAATCGAAGAGTGACTTTGGCATTTTTCCATGACTATTCTTGTATTGATATTAAATTGGCATCACACGTGTTCCAGGAGGGCACTTGTTTTGCACAACAGTTCGACAAACTAGCTGTCTATAAGAGGCAGTTCATTAAAAATTAATTTTTAAATGAACTTTAGATGTATGGATTTTTTTTAAAGGCTACATATTAGAGAAAGCATGCATACAAAATATTTTTTTTGCCCAGTAATGGTGATAATGGCTAATATTTATTGAACTCTTACTCTGCAGTAGCCAGTGTTCCAGTTATTAACTCTTTATTTAAATTTTTAAAAATTTTATTTTTATTGTCTATTGACAAATTACAGTTATATATATTTATGGGGTGCAAGATGGTGTTAAGATTTTTTAATACAATGTGGAAAGATTAAGTTAAGCTAGTTAGCATATCCATCACCTCACTATTTAACATTTTTTTGTGACGAGAACATTAGAGATTTACTGTTAGTGATGTTGAAATGTATATAACAATTATATTCACCATGCTGTGCGATTGATCTAAAAAAGAATCAAACTTATTCTTCCTGCCTAGCTGAGGCTTTGTACCCTTTGACTGTAATCTCCTTTTCCCCCCTACCCCCTTGGCCTCTGGTAACCACCATTCTACTCTCTACTTCTATGAGTTTAGTGGTTTTTCAGTGCAATCTCTATAAAAATTCCAATGTCATTTCTCATACATATAGAAAAATAATCCTAAAATTCATATAGAACCACAGAGAAACCCAAGTAACCAAGGCAATTGTAAGCAAAAAGAACAAAGCTGGAGGTATTACACAACCAGATTTCAAACTACTGTATACTATAAAACGATAGTAATTAGAACAGCATTGTACTGGTATAAAAATAGACCCATTGACCAGTGGAACAGAATAGAGACCCCAGAAAAGAACCCATGCAACTATAGTCAATTGATTGGCCAGGAGTTCAAGACCAGCTTAGGCAAGACTCTGTCTCTACAAAAAAAAAAAAAAAAAATTAGAGACCCCAGAAAAGAACCCATGCAACTATGGTCAATTGATTGGCCAGGAGTTCAAGACCAGCTTAGGCAAGACTCTCTCTCTACAAAAAAAAAAAAAAAAAAAATTAGCCAGGCATAGTGGCACATATGTATAGTTCCAGGAGGCTGAGGCAAGAGGATCACTTGAGCCCAGGTGTTTGAGGCTGCAGTGCGCTATGATTGCGCTACTACACTCCAGCCTGGGTGACAGAGTGAGACCACGTCTCCAAAATGAATGAATGAATGACTTGCTTAGAAAGGTATTAAAGCCAATATTGCAATCCAAACGTTCTGGCCCCCAAAGCCACACTTTTGACCTTATTCTTTGCCGCCTAAAAATCCTTTTAATAATAGTATGATTTCATTAGCTTTGCCCTTGAAATCATTTTGACTCATCATAGGGCCATTACAAATTTAATATTATTTGATGACTATACATTCTAAATTATATTTGTGTCAAAATTATTGAACTTCTGTTCTTTACCTACTCACAGTTTCACTAGGAGATAATTTATAAAACTGGCTAAAATTTTAAATTGATGTGTAAACTGTAGAAACAGAAGAAACTCAAAACCATTTTTCTTGGTCATTTAAATTCTTTATCTTCCGTTTAGTCTGGTCTCTGTTCTCTAAACATATAGTGTCTCTTGTTGTCCAAAGCTACTAATCTTTATAAAAATTTCATGGTGTTGTATCCAAAATATCTAAGTTCGGTTTTAATTTTTGATACAGGGTTGATTTTTTTTTCTTCTCAAAGTAATAGTGGATATAAGGTATTTTCAACTAGATTTCAAAAAGTAAGCATTTATAGGCAGAGTTTCAAGGTAACCCAAAGGATAAGTTTTAGGTTTTACTTAGTACTGGAAGAGGAATAATTAAGAGTAATTAGCAACTGAGTATAATTTATAATGGTGACTAATATAGTTTCCTTGTCATTCTTCTGTTTAGTTACTAACAATTGTGTTTTTCTTCTAACTTTAAGTAAACAAGCAGAAGCTTTTCTGGGGATTCTGAAGTATAATTACTATCCAAATATAGTCGACCCTTGAATGATGTGGGGCAGAGTGCCAACCCCTAAACCCCCTGCGCTCCCCCCAGCACAATCACAATAGAACTTTGACAAATAACTTTGCATATGACTTTGGACTTCCCTAGAACTTAACTAACAGCCGACTATTGACCAGAAGCCTTACCTAAAAAATATACGGTTGATTAACATATATTTTGTATGTTTGATGTTTTATATACTGTATTTCTACTATAAAGTAAGCTAGGAAAAGAAAATGCTATTAAGAAAATCACTATTTATTATGCAGAAATGAATCATCATAAAGGTCTCCCCTGTCTTCACATTGAATAGGCCAAGGAGGGAGGAAGAGTAGGAGGAGTTGGTCTGCTGTCTCAGGGGTGGCAGAGGTGGAAAAAAATGCATGTATAAGTGGACCTGCACAGTTCAACCCTGTGTTGTTCGAGGTACTGTATGTACACTTTTATACAGGTAATATTTGCACTGTATGTACACTTTTATACAGGTAACATTTATACAGAAACTTAAAAATGTCCATTTTTAAGTTCATCCTTGTATCTCATGTTGATACCATTATTTTCATATGTGCATTTATTTTCAAGTAGCACATACTATATGCCAATAGGAAGTTCAAGAGCCTATTAATTATGACAGTAGAAGTCTTAAGAATTCGATGTATTGTCTCTGCATCCTAGCATGCAATGGTTGTGGCATTGAGAGTCTGGGCGGAGAGAGCAATGTGTATCTGGTTAGGGTGGTTTCATTAAGTTTCATGTGATATCCTTCAGTCCTAAACCTCCAAAATCACTTTGAAAGATAGCAATGTAACCATATACAATGATATTTCAGTCTTTTCTGTAAAATGTTAAAAATAAAAGAAAAACCAATCTGGTATCAGTGAATAAAAAGCTGCAGGAAAATTTATTTCTGTGTGTTCAGTTAGAAAAGTGTGTTTGGGAAATACTTTTCACAGTTTAGTTGATGGTACAATAGCCTCTGAATTTTTCTTACTATCCTTAAGTGATCAAGTCAGAGAGCATCATTATGGATTAAATACTCATCAGTAAAACACAATGGACAGTCATCTGTTCTGTGATTATCTTGCTGTTTTCTTGTCTTGCATAACACTGTAGTACTATAGCAGGCAGCTATTGAAACAATGTTGTGATTGTCTAGTTTAACGGAAGGAAAAGAGCTTTTGTTTTCATTTGTTTTTTAATATTCCTTTTGAAGAATCACTGTCATTTAATTTCAGAGCCTGGCACTAAGCAGCAAATGCAAGAGGTATGCAGACTACCAAATTTTATGTAACAGTTGATGTGACTATTGCAAGAGTTTGTGGTATTTCCTGTGATCATGGTTGTTTAGAGAAATTTTATTTCACCCTCACTGTCTAGTTTTCTAGTCCCTCCTTTTCCCTGTGGCTTTATTACTGATATTAATAACCTGTGCATTGATTCTATATACAGTAATAATTTGTGGTTCCACAGAAAGATGATCCACTTGAGCTAGAATCATGGTATAAACTAAGAGACACTGGTTACAAAGTTGTAAATGTAACTCACTTATGCCTGTGACTTTTGGGTTATTTGGATTTATTTTTTTGTGACTCTTTTTGCCCACATGCTTGTTATTTGGTCATTTCTGGGCTTGGGTCGTTGTTTGGTAGATAGTAACTATAGATGACTTGTTTTTTAAAAAACTACTCTGGGGACAAAATATGGTAACAGTGTATTATCTAATGCTTCCCAGGTACTCCATATGCCATTTAGAAGTTTGGCCAGGACTGTAAAAGCAAAGTTCTTTTGCCCTGGAAAAGAAGAAGCAGTTGAACTCATATTCTTTTCCCCACCCCAACCCCTTTTAAAAAAATTTTCGATTCAGGGAATACATGCAAGTTTGTTACAAGGATATATTGCATGATGCTGAGGTTTGGACTTCTATTGATCCCATCACCCATATAGTGAACATAGTACCCGATAGGAAGTTTTTCAGCGCTTGTCCCCTTCCTCTGTCCCCACTTTTGGAGTCCCCAGTTTCCGTTATTCCCATCTTTATGTCCATATGTACCCAGTGTTTGGCTCCCACTTATACATGAGAATATGTGATATCCAGTTTTTTGTTTCTGTGTTAATTCACCTAGGAATTGCTGCAAAATACATTATTTTGTTCTTGTTTATGGCTGCTTAGTATTTCATGGTGTATGTGTACCACATTTTCTTTATCCACTCCACCACCGATGGGGGTCTAGGTTGATTCCATGCATTTGCCATTATAAATAGTGCTGTGATAAATATGCAAGTGCAATTGTCTTTGTACCCATATTCTTGAGAGGAACTTTTCATTTATGAACAGCTAGATCTTAGAGGCCCACTTTCCTTTTCCATTGTCTGTGTGTCACAGACTACCCCCGACAAGATATGTTAAGAATACACTCCTTCTGTGCTACATTGTCTAGTTGTGACGGGCCTCATAAAACAAAATGGACAGAACCAGGATGCCCTGGATGGAGTACTTCTACTTCCCGCCTCATGTGCATCTTTTCTTTAAATGAGACCACGTCAGTTTGGTGTTAATTTGAAATGCCTTCTCCACAGTGAAACTGGTGGTGGTTTTGGTCTGCCATAGTGATAGTGCTACCCCCAAACAGCCAAATGAACTCTTACAGTGATTGCTTTATAGTTAGCTCAGCTCTGGGATATTTGTATTCTTGGATTTCAGTTTGTTGGCACACAACTTAAATTACTGCTTTTTATGTATTGGGGAATGTATATCCTTATTTGAGTAGTGCTCTTTAACTTCAAGAATGAAAAAGAATCACTAAGTCGTTTTTTTCAGAGGATAAGGTGGCCTTATTGATTTGTAACGTGGAAGTTTGATGTCTCTCTCTGTAATCAAAAGCACAGAACTCGCTTTCTCAATACCTGTTGTGTTTTTTAGC
This sequence comes from Papio anubis, assembly GCF_008728515.1. Classification (NCBI taxonomy): domain Eukaryota; kingdom Metazoa; phylum Chordata; class Mammalia; order Primates; family Cercopithecidae; genus Papio; species Papio anubis. The sequence continues at coordinate 18,979 of NW_022163281.1, read as the reverse complement.
ATAAAGAAGCCATATGTATTATCATGTTATTTTTTTCTAACATGGTTCTGTAGGTGATATTCTCTGATTTTGTACATTTAGAAAAGCAATTTTTCCCTCTTACATAACCAAATGGCATTTCTTCTGATGGTCTATATTTATATAAATACAATAGTTATTTTCTGACCTATTAATATTTGTTACTCAAATTTTTGGGGAGAGTTTCATTCTCATTCTATTATTTTTAGATATATTATCCCATTAAAAATATCTTTCTGATGTCCTATTTCAGCTTTGAATTTTAATTCCTTATATTTGTCTTAAACTGCAATGTTAAAAAATTAGTGTTAACCTAGAATTGTCTTATTCAATGTACAATTCTGCTGAAAAATATGTTAATAGGATTTCTAATGCCTTAGCTCATTATACTAGCTCACTAAATGTACAGTCTTTGGCCCAAAAGAGACAGCTTTCCATGTGTGCTATTTTGTTTTTTTATTACTATCCTTACTGTCAATGTGAAGAAATGGGCCCAGAATTGATATTCAGAATTGGGCAAGTTGTAGGTGTTAGGAGCAGGACAAGACCAGATCTTCACTTCACCCATTTTCCCCATGAGATTGAGAGGAACTTTTCTTAGATTGTGTACCAGCAGTGAATATACGATCTCCCTTTTGACAACCGGATATTCACATCTGAGTGTTTGTCCCTATGTCCTCTGAAAGCAGTGGTTGGATTTATAATTTTTTAGCAAGATCCGTCTGGATTATGCATACATTTTGATTCCTAGATATAGATATACCTGGAAGCCCTACTTTTACATTGTAAAGTTTGTTAGAATTCACATTATCTTCGGTGTGAGTGAAGTTGGTGAACCTCATAGTAGTGTAAAAATAATAAAAAACGTTTCAAATTTGAGCCTCAAAGAGGTTGGCCTGATGGATTCAGTCCATAAATAGGACAAGTGGGTGGATGGATGATGTTAGGTAGGCTTCACTGACTAAAGTGACTTTTAAAGAAGTTATTGGAGGACAGACCTTTGGTGGATTAATAGGTTTGTTCCAAGCGTTGGGGGTGGCATGAAAGAAGATATAGGCAAGAGTGGGCGAGAGAGACAAAGGATTCATTTAGGAGAAAACAATAGGGAATGGGACAGGATGTGGGAGGAGATGAGATCAGACATAAGAATTGGAAAAGAGCTGTGGACAATTTAAAGACAAGAAAAAAAGTTGAGCTTTAAATATTGAGAGCCAAACTGATTAGAAGTGTGTTTGAAGATATACTCCCTCTAAAAGACAGAATGCTTAGCAGTTCAGTAAGTTTCATTGTTTAATAAAAAAAAGACAATGAGTGGGCAGAGCAAAAAATAAAGTGATTATTAAGTGAGTGATTATATAATTTATGATCCAAACCTGGTCACTTTAAGAAAGTGAAAGGGATGCTATTTAGTGAGACAAAATGTGTAAACTGGGACTGGACAAATCAAGACTGTGGTTATCCCATTATTATTAAATAATGACTTGGAAATCATTAATAGATCACAAAGACAGGAAACATTAAAATCCTGAGTTTTGAAAGTGACACATAATAATAATCCTTTTCAAAAACTAAATAGGAAGGTGTTAGATTTTGGTCAGGACAAGCAGAAACAGTTGCTGAGATTGATAGACAAATGTTGGTGTTTTCATAGCATTGTGCATCTGGTGCTTAGGCTATGAGTCAGGCTGCCTAGGCTTGAGTTCTAGTTCTGCCACTGACCAGCTGGTAATCTTCAGCAAGCAAGTTGGGAATGACAGGGAAACCTGCCCCTCTGGGTTGAGGCCAGGTTTAAATGAGGCAATGTGCAAAATACTTTACACAGTACCTGTCACATGCTAAGCACTCACATGTGGCTATTATTTTTTTCTACTATTACTACAATAACAACCACTTTTTGTATATTAGCAGTTAGCATATTTTCAATTTAAAGATAAATACTTTAAGCTTTCTGATGTTGACGTGAGCTTTCTGCCTTTTATTTCTAGCAATAGTTCAGTAATTGATGAAATAAATTTGAAAAACTGTTTTTCATTCCAGCTTTAATATTATGAAGCTCACATTACACCTTCTACCTGTCTAGACTGTTCTCACTTTTCATAAGTAGACAAGTTTCCACAGTCATATAATAGAATTATTGAATACAGTAATTCTCATTTTACATTCAAGTAAGTCTTAAAGATGTAATTTTTAGCAGCATTATGTTTTTCAAATCCAATTCCTGTTCTGTAGCAGATAGGTTCTGTTGTTGCTATAAATGATAGCTGAACAGCAATCAGTTAATTTTCTCTTCTAAGAAACATGAAACTTTTCTTGGGGATGGGGGATGGTTCTTGGCAAACAAAAATGATGTGATTTAGGTCTTTTAAAGAAATTCATGAGATTATTTGTAATTCAACTTGAACATGTCCTTCTTGTATTTATTGTTCCTTTTTATTGAAATACTCTTTCTCAAGATTGTGCACAACTCACACACACAGTATCTTTAGGTCTTTGCTTAAATGTCACCTCCTCAGTGAAGCCTTCCCTGACCACCCCATCTAAAAACTGAAACCTCCTTCTAGCAATCCTCATTCTTTCTTTAGTTTTATTTTATAATGCCATAAATGATGGTTATTTTAGAAGCCCTGTGATAGTTCTTCTTACCTCTGAGATATATGCAGTGGTCCCCCATTATCCTCGGTTTTGTTTTCTGGAGTTTCAGTTACCCACAATCAAATGTAGTCTAAAAATATTAAATAGAAAATTCATGACTTTTAAATTGTGCACTGTGCTGCGTAGTGTAATTAAATTTTGCTGTGTCCCACCTGGAATGCGAATCATCCCTTTGTGTGGTGTATTCATGTTGTATATGCAGCCTGCCCATTAGTTACTAAACAACCATTACTTAGCAGCCATCTCGGTTATCAGATCAGAAAACCATTGTATATATTAGGTTTGCTACTATCCATGGTTTTGGGATTCCACTGGGGGTCCTAGAATGTATCCCCCATGGATAAGGGGGGAATACTGTATTGCTGAGGTATCTCTGAACTCTGACTCTGTGATGGAATAAGGATTTGCACTTCTCTACTACCTCAGTAACCCAGTCCTTAGGGAATTGAGCTTTCTTTTATAATTAATTTGCTGGTAAGAGAACTTATGGAATGTCTAATCTTAGTTGGGAGTGAGTTGTTGTGGCCTTGGCTAAGGATGAAGTGACAATACTCTTTCAAGCATAGCCCTCTGGAGAAAAGGCCACTTCCCTTCCCCAACAGAAGAGTTTTACTACTGGAGACCCTAGGGCCCTAACTTGCTTTTTAGTGGAAAGAGAGGAACTGCCTCATCTTAAACACATCCCTGTGTATATTAGTCAGCTCAGGCTCATAACAAAATACCACAGACTGAGTGGCTTAAACAACAGCAGTTTATTTTCTCACAGTTGTAGAAACTAGAAGTCCAAGATCAAAGTGCCAGTAGTGTGGGGTCTGTTGGGGTCTGGTGAGGGCCCTCCCTTTGGGCTGCAGATGGCTGCCTTCTCACTGTGTGATCACAAGGCCTCTTAGTATGTGCACAGAGAGAGAGATCTGTGGTGTCTCTTCGTATGAGGACACTAATCCTATTGGGTCAGAGCCTCACCCTTACAACCTCATTAACCTTAATTATTTCCTTATTCCAAATACAGCGGTACTAGGAGTTAGGCCTTCAACATAGGAAGTTTGGGGGAGACACATACATTCAGTCCCTAACACTGTGCATCCCAAATTATTTCTGAGTTCAGTTCAATTAAACAAACATTTTTTTGAGACCCTGTTAAATGTACAGGCACTATGCAAGGCATCAAAGAGGCAGAAATGAATGATCCCAGGCTCAAGAACTTAATATTTTTAGTGAAATAAACATGTATATGATTAACTTCAAAATGTGGTAAATATTTTTCTAAGCTACATTTTGAAGGATGAATTGAAAATTGCCAGGCAGGTTTGTATAGGGGAGGGAAGTGAGTGTAGGCCAAGCAGTTAACAGAGGAACAGAATGGAGTGTGCAGGAATGATGAGCTGACCGATGTGGAGTGAAATAAGGAGTGGTGAGCACGAATTTAGAAGTGCAGGACTGCCTTGTAGTGTTTGTCCTTCCTGATGGTGCCACAACATTTTCTGGAAAAGTAGCAAGTACCTAGTATGTTGATTTTCACAATGAAGGATGAGTTTTAAAAGACTGCCCATGACTGGCATTTACAATCTACAATAAGAGACTAATTGTGCAAATAAAATACAGTGATACAAATCACTTAATTAGTGGGATTAAGTGAATAAAATTTCCACACAAATATTTAGTGTTGTATTTGAAAAATCATGGTGAAATTTAAAATACTGTGGTTATCAGAGATGGAAAAAAATGTGCAATCACCACTTCAAGTAAGGAAAAATATTAGATTAAAAATCTTTGGTTTTCTGCAGTGTTCCTTAAGTTTCTATGTAAGATTTCTAAAACTGTGGGGTTTTCTTCACACAGATGTTAAAAAATCACTATTCACTTCCAACCAAGATAGAGTAACAGAGACTGGATTTACCCTTCTGCCTGAAATAACAACAAAAACAGACACAGTATATATATAGAACAGGGACTTTGGAGACACTGGACATCAGGCAACAAAAGAAGCAAATCCCTGAGAGATGTTAACAGTTGAGGGGAGCCCTGTGAGTATTATAGCTTACTGTCTTGAAAGTTCCCAGACTACTGTTCAGAATTACAGCTAATAATCCAACAAATGGAATCATAAAAATACTCAACCCAAAAGAAGACAGAAAAAATGGAAAAAGGGGGAAAAAAAGAATAGGACAAATGGAAAACTACAGCAAAAGGACAGATGTAAATGCAACCATATCACTAACACTGGTCAAAAGAAAGCAGAAGGGACTTATCAGCAAAGTGACTTCAGAGAGGAAACATCACCAGAATAAAGAAAATTATTTCATAACAATGAAGGAATCAGTGTATCAAAAGGACTATTGTAATCCTAAATGTGTACATTGTAATATACACATTTGAAGCAAAAACTTATAAAATTGCAAGGAGAAACAAATTACAGTTATAGTCGGAGCTTTCAATATCTCTTTGTTATTAATTAATAGAAGAAGTAGACAGAAAATGAGTAAGAGTGTAGAAGACTTAATACTATCAACCAACTTGACCTAGTTGACATTTATAGAACACTCCAACCAATAACAGCTCCAGCCAAAACATTTGCATAGGAACATTTGCCAACAAAGACTAGATTCTATGCCATCAAACTAGTCTCAGTAAGATCTAGGTTATAAGATTCAAGTCATGGAAAGCTTGTTTTCTGACCACAATGGAATTATAATAGATACCAATAGTGGATAGCTTTCTGGAAAATCCCCATATATTTGGAAATTAAATAACATACTTCTAAATAATCCATGGATCAAAGAAGAAACCAAAAGTGATTTTTAGACTAAGTGAAAATGAAAATAGAACATATCAAATGTTGTGGGATGACTGCCACTAAAGCAGTATTTTAAGGGGAAAGTATAGCCTGAAATGCCTATATTGGAAAGAAAGAAAGATCTCAAATCAATGACTTCAGCTTTCACCTTAAGAAACTAGAAAAAGAACAACAAATTAAACCCAAAATAAAGAAAATAAAGATGATAATAAAAAGCAGAAATCACTGATGTAGAAAACAAATGCAGTAGATAAAACCAAAAGCTCATTCCTTGAGAAGATCAACAAAAATGATAAACCTTTGGCCAAGATTGTATGTAGAGTAATTTTGGACCGTATCTTGAATATATGATGGTTACACAGGTGAGGTATCCCTAATCTAAAAATCCAGAATACTCCAAAATTCAGAACTTTTTGAGCACCGACATAATGCACAAAGGAAACGTTCACTGGAGCATTTTGGATTTCAAATTTTTGGATTTGATATGTTCACCTGATATTCCAAAATTTGCAGAAATTCAAAATTAAAAACACTTCTGGTTCCAATCATTTCAGATGAGGGAAATTCAACCTGTATTGTGGGGACTTTGGACAATTCTATTATAAACCAGCTGGTCTATGTCTGATAAAACGGAGAATAACATGTTCTCTTTACTGGGGGATCAAGGATTAAATTAAAATACATTTATGTAAAAATTAAAGATTTTTTCATTGGCATATAAATATAGTTCTGAGTGATCTCAAAATCATACTGTTCCAGGGAAACATTCATTTTGCTTTGAGTTTCTCTCATAAAATCATCTTAACCTTTACCCTTGACTTTTTCCTACCAGAGCACATCTCTTTTGTTTAAAATACCCATCTAACTCCAACATAACCTTGACTCTAGATGGTTTGCTCCATTTCATGACATGTGGTATTTCCAGTGTTTCTCCAAATCAGAAACTGCGTACTAACAACCTGCAGCCTGGACTCAGGCTAGAGAGGTGCTCTGTTTGGTTTGCAGGTTTTTAAATTTTTTTTTTTTTAAGTTAGAATTTGTTGCTAGCATATTAACAAGTTGGAACAGCTGGCAACGCAGACCCCGCAGGCCTCCATGCCAGAAATCAATGGAACTGAATGGTGACTTTTTCCATAGGTTCTCTCTTAAGGGTTTTTACATTAATTCCCTCAGTTTAACCATCACAGCAACTCTTAACTGCCACCATCATTATCACCACGTATAAGGACACTGAGTCTCAGAAAAATTAAGCGTCAGAAATCCCATGAGCTATTAAATGGAGGAGCAGGTGTTTAAATACAAATGTGTCTGAATTATCCTATATTCCTTTCTGCATAACATAAAAAATGAGGTTATTTTATCTTTCATTTCAATTGAGAAATCACTGGTATCCATAAATATTATATGATGCTAGCTGTAGTGCCCCAGGTATCAAGTTTATCATGTTAAATGTTAAAGGTAAAAATTTACATTCATTTGTCAATTTTCTTTAAGTTCCTTAATATGGATTTTACCATAGGCTACTTTCTCATTTCTAGAATGTTGACATTTGTTACCTGTGCTGTCCATATAGGTAACTGATAAATAATTGAGAAAGGTGTTCACTTTAACATTGTTTTCCTATTTAAATACTTTATTTACTGTAACTCCCTTTTATGAAAATAACAAGTAATCACTACCAGAGAACGAGGATGGGCACTGATAGCTATAGTTTTCTGGTTTCAAAAGGAACACAGAAATTAAACTTCATTTTGAATAAAAGCTGTCCATGATTTAGATAATAATTTATATCTCTTATCAAGAAAAAAAGTCTTCCTTACAAAGATAGACTTGTATATTCTAGCTTAATAAATATTTCCTTTTTGACTGAACAGATTAGAATCTTTAATCTGGGACTGTTTGTTTCTATCTAAATAGCATTGTTATCAGACTAGAGTTAGGTTTCTCCATACAACAGATCACTTGACAAATAATTAAATACATCTATTGTACAAAAGTAAATTGGAATTAAATACTAACATTTATAGTCTAGGTCATGTAATTTCCTCTACCAAAAGTAAGAAAAATATTAACCCTCTCCACTTTAGCGTAAACTTTAAAGAAGTTCGACAGATTCAGGCTTTGAATAAAGTATCTTTTGCTTTCCTTTTTTGCCTTAAGTGGAAATGATGGTGCTGGTAGTAAGAGATTATTTTACTGTTGCTATCTCTGTTGATTAAGAGTGAACAAAATATCAAAGCATTTATATACAGAGGAAGTAGTAGATACTTGGTGTTAAACAGACGTTGGGTAATTTATTTTCCCTCAGCTCCCTTGTCTGTAAAATAGTATCAACCTTATGTTGACAGTGATTTCTCTAAAGACCCAATCCTGCATTTGTTGTGTAATAGATACTCTATAGATGGTAACCATAAGCCTCTTCATCGTTGTTGTCATCATCATCATTATCATCATCATCACAACAAAATGACTTTATGGTTTTGACAGACCTGAAGATATATTGTGTGGTAACTATATATTCCAAGTCAAAAGTTGTGACATGGTTTGTAAGCAAATGGTAGAATCACATTAGGTGACATTTTAAGTACTCAGTATATCAAGAAACTTTATAGTAGGTGTCTTAAATTGGACACTGTTCAAACAAATTAGAAATGGTGACACTCTTTAAGTCTAATGGGTCATTATTGAATATTGGTCAAATCTCCTTATCAGTTGTAATTACAGTACAGTGAAAAATCTGTGTAACCCAAAGATACTGAGCTTCAGATTTTAAATAACTTGTAGCAAAATAAAGTTCAGTAATAGTCTTGTACATGAAGGCAGTGAGATCATTATAGAATGGAAGGAGCATTGGATTGGGAGTCAAAAGACCAGTTGTTCTTGCTCTCAGAACGCTTTGTGACTGTGGTCTAGTTGTCACCTCTCTTGTTTTTCATCAACACTCAAAGAAGGGAGCTGGATTACATTGTGAAGATCCCAAATATAATGTGCCAATGCCTTTCAGTGACCTGTAATGGGAATTAACTGTAGCTTTTGAGCCAGCAGAGGGAGCACGAAGCATGAATTTATGTCTGGGTTTTAGGAAAATGGGGGTGTGGTGGGGGGGGTTACATGGTTAAACATTAATCACAGTTCCTATCAGGTTATTTATTTCCTATCAGGTTATGCCCAACTTGATTTGATCTATAATTTTATCTGGAGATGGTGGCATTCTTACAACTACTGATAGAATTCTACCTCTATAATTATTGGTGGTTATAATAAAGGACTATATTCCAAAAGTACATTTAATCCATAGTTATTTCTGAGGATTACTATCATTTATTTTCTCTATGTTAGTGTATTTTTATTAGAAAGAATTATAATTTTATCATTTCAGAAATATTCTGTTGATATTGAAATAACTGGGCTATTCGAAGCCATAAGAATCTTTAAGTGATACCTCATTTATCTAGCATTCTTGGGAATTGTGGAGTTCCACATATTTTCCAAATAACAAAAGCATGTTTCACTAAAGCACCACCTTAGAAATATTAAAAGGTATTTGGGATAGAGATCTTGCTATTGCACACTTTTGTGAGTTTGAAGTAAAAACCTTACACACATTTGAATCTTTTTCTCATTGCTGCGGGATTGTTGATTTGAGCATGTACTGCTGTACTAAACCATAGTGGGATTCTGAGTTTGCTCCTTCTTTGATGTTGAGGCCCTTTTTTCTCTTTTTGGTCACAGTAGTCTTAAATTTTTCCCATTTCCACATTATTCCCACAATAGTTTTCCTTTCTTCTTTGTTGCTTTTATTATTTAGAAGCTTTAGCTGAGGAAGCCAGTAACTGAGCTTTCTGAGAATTGTGTGAAATTAAGACTCTAATTTAAGGCCTAAGGAGTTAAATCCATGGCTTTCCTATGGGCATTGATAACAACTTCATTCATGGAAATTGTTCTGTCTGTGTGGTTTGGGTTTATGTATTAAGAGGTTGGAAAGGGGGCTACTTCTTTATTCAGGATGAGTCACAGTAGAGGTGGGTTTCTTATGAAGTTACTGTAAATATATGATTGGTTTTGTGGTTTTTCTTAAAAGTAGTTTAGAACTTTTCAAAGAATATCTTATCCACCAGTCAGTAGATATTTTATTTAAAAGGAAAATGAGGGATCATTAACCCACTGAAACCATTGGTATATACAGGAGGCATTGTGGAAGCATTCAAAGAAGAAAAGAGGAATGGACATTTGTGCCCTTGAACTTGTATTCCCTTAAGAAATGAGACAAATGTACAAACAAAAGATAAAGGAAGACATGGGAAAAACGTGTAGGGCAAGTATAAATTAATAATTAGGTACACAAAGGTCAAAAGGAAGTTGAAATAAATGGATAAAGTTTTTACAGACATAAGATTTTTTTATAGTGATGAAGCTAATAGGTGTTGAAAAAAGGCATTTACCAATAAAGACCTATAATTCCAGTTAAGACTTCCTGTTCCTATGGCCATCCCAAAGACTAATTATATTCACTAAATTAAGATTAAGGGCTAAGCAAAAAGGAAATTTCAAAGTTCTAGTTAGGATTCTCAAATTAAGGGTCCAACACCTGGGAAATATTTTGGCTATCAATTGTGTCATAACGTAGTTATAGGTACTCTGCAGCATTTCCACAAAGTTAGCGATATCATGTTTCCTGTGACTATCTTTGCAAAATCTGACATATAGTAAACATGCTTTATTTGGTAGGCTTCCCCTGAGAGGAAATTTCTTTACACTTAGGAAGTGCCTTATGACCTGTGATAATAATAACTTCTACATGGCCATCCTGGCTCCTCTTGCGCTCACTGTGAAGTCATTCCACTTTCCAAATGAATTTTCTCATTCAATGTTATTTTGATCCCAATTATTCCCATAAGTTAGTGACACTGTGCCATAGGATTTTTAAAAAACTGGACAGATTTGCTATTTCTTTGCATGCAGTTTTCTCAAGAGACTAAGAAAGGGTCACCAAAAAAGACAACAAATTTCTTTCAAGTCAGAAAATCTCTTTCTTTACAGAGTATAATTTTCTAATAGAGAAGAGAAAATACCATAAAACTTCTAACAAGATTGATATATTTAGAATTGCATACTAATTATGAAAAATTAGTCTTTCATCATAGTTTAGTTTATAAAGGATATATATTTTTTAAATACATTATCCATGAAATATGTATAAAAGGAGTAAAGTTCTTTTGAGATAAATTTTCAATTTTTAATTTTGTAATTTTTGCTAAATAACATTTCTGACCAAATCTAGTCAAAATTGGAAAGAAGCCAAGCACAGTGGCTCACACCTATAATCCCAGCACTTTGGGAGGCTGAAGTGGGAGGATCATTTGAGGCCAGGAGTTCAAGACCAGTGTGGGCAACAAGGCAAGACCTAGTCTCTGGAAAAAAAAAAAAAATAGCCAGACTTGGTGACACGTGCCTCTTGTCCCAGCTACTCAGGAGGCTAAAGCTGGAGAATCACTTGGGTCCAGAAGTTTGAGGCTATCATAAGCTATGATTGCACCACTGTACTCTAGCCTGGTCAACAGAATGAGACCCTGTTTCTTAAAAAAAACAAAAAACAAAAAAAAATTGAAAAAAAGAATGTACTTATGTTAAAAATACACAAATGAAATTTGCATGAATGTTTTTATGGAAAATGAAAATAATTGTCTTTAAGCTAATGTTAGATGCTCTTATTTCACTCTCTTATAAATTTGGTAATATAGTTACCAGAGTTTATATTGACAAATTGTATATTTTATCCATTATTTTCAACATATTTTATCAGTAATAATTTTGTAACATTTTTAAAGTTGTTAGCCATCTTTCAGTTTTCTTTCTATGTATTCCATGTTTTGACTTTAGTTACCTTAGCTAGGGGAAATTAAATTCCTGAGTTTCAGCTTTTTTTTTTTTTTTTTTTGAGACGGAGTCTCGCTCTGTCGCCCAGGCTGGAGTGCAGTGGCGCGATCTCGGCTCACTGCAAGCTCCGCCTCCCGGGTTCACGCCATTCTCCCGCCTCAGCCTCCGAGTAGCTGGGACTACAGGCGCCCGCCACCACGCCCGGCTAGTTTTTTGTATTTTTAGTAGAGACGGGGTTTCACCATGTTAGCCAGGATGGTCTCGATCTCCTGACCTCGTGATCCATCCGCCTCGGCCTCCCAAAGTGCTGGGATTACAGGCTTGAGCCACCGCGCCCGGCCTCAGCTTTTTTTTTTTAAGGAACATTGTTTAGTCCAATACTTTGCCATGTTGTATGACTAGTTATTTTTGGGTTTACATATAATTTTTGATTATGCAGTCATACCATGAAGATCATACTGAATGTTGTACTATAATTTTAAGTTCTTGCTAAGATACACTGTGTGTTTTTAGGATACTAGGATTGGGTTCTCCAGTTATAATGCAGGGTGTGCCCTTTTGGTGGGAACCTCTTTCACTAAATATCACACATATATTTCTTTGTCTTTTGCTTTTACTATATATAGGGCTTTTGAAGAAGATGAGTTACTGTGTTTTCTTTATAGTGTTGAAATATGGAGCAGTAGGTTCTACTAGAACATGTATGGTGCTTAGTGTACTGATGGGACACATCTGTTGTCCATGTATTATGCTGTGTACAGCTAGTCACAAGACATTTATATTTTAACAAGCATTACTTGACAGTCAGCAAGCTGGTGGTGCTGAGGTTTGTTATTTTGTTCTCCACCTTTTATGCCATAAAATCAACACCATTTTAGCTCTTGTTCTGGATGGAAATGAATTTTAAGCTAGTTATTATATACCTAAAATAATGTTTATGGTTATTAAGGCAATTAAATGTGAATGAATGGGCAGTTTACTCTGCCCTAACCTTGCTTCTTTGTATAAATGTCAGTTTTCTTAGCAAAGATTGTTATGTAATTAGTCTGTCCTTCGTTTTAACTTTTGGTCCTTAAAAATAAGATTTTTAAACTAAAATCAACTAAGACTGCTTGTTTCTGATTTTGTAAGGCAAGAATACCAATGTCATTGCAGTTTCTTTTATTGGAGTAAGAATGATAGAAAAGAGAAATCATCAATTAGTAGTAAGCATATTTTAGACCATGTTGTGTGCAGAACACTGTCCAAAGATCTACAATCAAGGCCTTAAGTGAACTTGGCATTTGGAAAAATACATGTTTACAGTACAAATATGCATTACACTTGTGTGTAGCAGTTTAAGAGCAACTTTGAAGCTGCATATTGAAGCAAACAAATAATTAAGATGACATAATTTGATAGAGAAGAAAAGCCTGGGAAGTTACTATTTCTATTATAATCTGCAAGTACAAAGTGACAAGTTTCATAACATGAATTTGTTCTGTCTTCGTTGGCTTTGATGATTTTTTTTTTGTTATGGTGTATTAATCCTCACATTTTCCATATTTGTTAGAACCATCATTATCTGTCCCTTTCTCCTTCAGCCTTTTCCCTCAGTTCTCTCTCTGTCTCTCTCCCTGTCTCAGCTTAAAGCCACTTCATTCTCTCTTCTTGCACATAGGTTTTCTCCATGAAGCTAAGCATGACCATAGCCAACTCCAGAATTACGTCTTTACAGTCTTCTAACCGGTGAGAAAAAGCAACTTTCTCACCTTTCTAGTTAGTAAAATCCTAGGGAATATTTCCAGCTGGCTCAACTAGAGCTTATATTCATTGACCAATCTTTGTGACTCAGGGAATGAGCTTGTGTCATAATCTCACTTTTTTAAGGAAAGTAGTGTCTCTTCCTGAAAGTAAGGGGTGAGAGTGAATCGTATTGGACGGGAAAAAAAATTAGCCATCATAATTAATATATCTCCATATAAGAGATAACAAAGTGGTAATGAGTCCATGGTCTAGACTCGAATTACCAGGCTGTGAATTCTAGCTCTTCCGTTTATCAATAGCCTAGTCCTTGGCAAGTTAATTTACTTCTGTATGTCATCACTTATAATGTGACATTAATAGTAATACTGTCTTCATTAAGGAGTTGTATATTTAGTTAACAAATATAAAAGGTTAGAGAGATGTGTGGCATAGAGCACATTCTCAGTAAGTGCTAGCTACCATCATTCTTATTATCTACATCATCATCATACAAAAAGATACCATTGGGACCCATCCCAGGAATGTAAGTCTGGTTTAACATGCCGTAATCAATCAATTCACTACTTTATTAGACTTAAAAAGAAAACTATGTGATCATCTCAGTAGGTACAGAAAAAGCATTTGACAAAATTCAATGGCCATTTATGAAAAGAAATGAAACCAGCTTTCACATAACAAGGAATAGAAGGAATTTCTTCAACCTGACAAAGAGCATTGATGAAAACCTTACAGCTAAAATCATACTTAGTGAAAAATGATACTTTTCCCCTAAGATCAGGAAAATGGCAAGAATATGTACTCTGACCTTTATTCAGTATTGAATATAGGCCCTAGCCAGTGCCATAAGTCAAGAAACAGAAGTTTTTAATATCCAGATTGAAAAAGAAGATTTAAAACTATCTTTTACAATCTATTAACTATTTAGCTATTTGCATAAGACATTAATATGTGTTTTAAAAGTCCTAATGAATCTACAAAAAACCTACTAGAATTGATAAATGAGTTTAGCAGGATCATAGGACACAAAAAGGTCAGTGTATAACAATTTTATTGTTAAATTTACTGTTAAGTTTGTTATTGTCAGTATATAACAAATTTATTTCTACATTCTTGCTATGAACAATCAGTAATTGAAAAATAATACCATTTAACAGCAGCATCAAAAATATGAAATAACTTAAGGATAGACTTAAAATACATTCAAGACCTGGTACACTGAAAACTATAAAACATTGCTGAAGGAAACTAAGGAAGACCTAAATAAACAGGGTGATTTTATCTTCATGGATTAGAGACTTAGTATTGTTAAGATCCTAAAATTGATTTATACATTGAACACAATCCTAATCAAAACCTTACCAGGTGATTTGGTAGAAATTGACAAGTTGATTCAATATTATACAAAGGACCTAGAATAGCCAAAAGCAATTTTGACAAAGCCTAAGTTGGAAGACTCAGACTACCTGATTTCAAGATTTACTATAAAGCTGGAGTAATCAAGACAGTGGGATAATAGTGTATGACAGATTTATGTACCAATGGAATTGAATAGAATCAAGAAATAGACCAGTGCATATATGCTCAATGAAATTTCAACAAGGGTGCCAAGGTAATTTAAGGGGGAGAGGATAATCTTTTCGTTTTTTGTTTTTTTTTTTTTTTTTTTTTTTGAGACGGAGTCTCGCTCTGTGGCCCAGGCTGGAGTGCAGTGGCCGGATCTCAGCTCACTGCAAGCTCCGCCTCCTGGGTTTACGCCATTCTCCTGCCTCAGCCTCCCAAGTAGCTAGGACTACAGGTGCCCGCCACCTCGCCCGGCTAGTTTTTTGTATTTTTTTTTTAGTAGAGACGGGGTTTCGTCGTGTTAGCCAGGATGGTCTCGATCTCCTGACCTCGTGATCCGCCCGTCTCGGCTTCCCAAAGTGCTGGGATTACAGGCTTGAGCCACCGCGCCCGGCCAATCTTTTCAATAAATGGTACTGGAACAATTAAGTAGCTATATGCAAAAATTTTTTTTAAAAAGACACCCAAACCAATTAAATAAATTGTAACTCTTCATACCATATACACGTATTAATGCAAAATGGATCATAGGCATAAATATAAGAACTAAAACTATAAAACTTAAAACTTAACTATAAAACTATAGGAGAAATTAGAAAATCTTTGGGATCTTTGGATTAGGCAAAGATTTCTTAGATAAGACATAAAAAAACCAACCGTTTTGTAAAAAAGTGATGAACTGATGAATTTCATAAAAAATTTTTGCTCTTCAGAAGACACTGTTTTTTGAAGAAAATGAAGACGATAAACTGCTCCATTACCACCACCCACAGGCCATAGACTGGGAGAAAATGTCTACAAAACTTATACCTGATAAAGAACTTGTATCCGGAATATATAAAGAACTCTTACAACTCAAGGAGAAGAAAAACAACCCATTGTTTTAAATGGGCAAAAGATTTGAATAGACACTTCTCCAAAGACAACGTATGAGCACTAGAAAACTCATTTGGAAAATGCAAATTAAAACCACACAGAAAATTACTTCACACCCACTAAAATGGCTGAAGTTGAAAAGATTGAAATGCCAAGTGTAAGCAAGAATGTGCAGCAGTTTAGCAGTTTCTTATAGAGTGAAACGAATAACATATAATCCAGCAGTCCTACTCGTAGGTATTTATTCAAGAGAAATGAAAACATATGTTCACACAAAAACCTGAACAACTGTTTACAGCAGCGTTCTTCGTACTAGACCAACACTGGTAAATAAAGAAATCGAGGCACATCTGTGTGATGGAAAACTACTCAGCAATAAAAAGAAATGAATTACTGATATACAAAACAGCATGGATGCATTTAAAAAGTATTATGCTGAGTGATAGATGGCAGACACAAAAGAGTACCTAAGGTATAATTCTGTTTGCAGGAAATTTTAGAAAAGGCAAAACTGCAGTGACAGGAAACAGATCAGTGGTTGCCTGGAAAGGTGAGGGGAAGGGTATTGGAGCAGGAGATTGAGTGTAAAAGAGCCCAAGGGAACTTTTTGGGGTAATGGAAATGTTCTGTTTCATGATTGTAGTGATGGATTACATGAATGTTTACATTTTTCAAAACATTTTTCATTGCACTGTCTACTTAAAATTGGTGAGTTTTTATTATATAAAGATTATTTCTCAATAAAGCTGATTAAAACTAAGGTAACCAGTAGCATAGGACTGTCATGAAGGACCAGCAGTGGTTCAGAAGCAGGGAGAGCACAGGTTTGAGAAATCTTTCCCAGAGGGTGTGGGATCGGTGGTATGGGGGCTGTAAGGACTTGCAGGAGAGGAGGAAGGAGGGGTGTCTACACGTAGAGGGAATCAGTGTCTACAGATGAGAGCATGACACTTGCTGTGAGATTTGGTTTCTAGCTCCCACTCCACCTCTAATAATTTTAATAGTTTTTTGTTTTGTTTTGTTTTGTTTTGTTTTTACATTTCAGTAGCTCTTTAGGATTTATAAAGAACTTTTGCATTCACTACACAATGTAAATTTGATCATGGGTCAAGTACCTAACTCTCTACACCTAGGTTTCTTTATCTGTAAATCGTCTGCTCCCAGGTCTTTTGTGGAGTTCAGTTACTTCTCTTTTCCCCCATGACTGCTGTTGCTAGTGTGTTGGAGGAAGGACTGAGGCATGGAGAAAGAGATTGGCTGAGAGTTGTGAGGATTGGCAGGGCTCTCGTAGGAAATGTCTGAAACTTTCAAAGACAAAACCTCCAAACCCCCTCCCAGTAAGTGACCTTTCTGTGATGTGTTCCCTTTCCCTTCGGAGCATTACTCTAGCACTCTGCTCCCCAGCAATGTTCAACTTCTTAAAAATCTACACCTATTTTCTGTACTTCCTCACACCCTACTTATTTCTCAATCACTGCAGTCCAGCTTCTGCCTCCTCCTCCCCTCTGAAAGTGGATAAAGTCACCACTGATTTGTTTCCTTGTGCCAAATCCAGAGACTTCATTTTTTGTTTTATTTTGTAAATCCTACTTTACTATTTGACAGCTTTTAACAGTGATGATTATTCCCTCCTTAAAATTGTTCTCTTGGCTTCCAGAACGTCTTTCTTTCCTAGTTCTTCTCCTACTCCTTATTGCTTTAAGTGACCCTTTCTGGCCTCTGTTCACCTTTTCTTAGTGTTTCCCACAGTTGCTTTTTTTTGAGACGGAATCTCACTTTGTTGCCCAGGCTGGAGTGCAGTGCTTGGTTATCTTCTCTCACTGCAACCTCCGCCTCCCAGATTCAAGCAATTTTGCTGCCTCAGCCTCCTGAGTAGCTGGGATTACAGGCACGTGCCACCACACCATGCCTGGCTAATTTTTGTATTTTTAGTAGAGGTGGGATTTCACCATGTTGGTCAGGCTGGTCTCGAATTCCTGACCTCGTGATTCGCCCGCCTCGGCCTCCCAAAGTGCTGGGATTACAGGCGTGAGCCACATGCCTGACCTCCTACAGTTCTTTCTTACATTACACAATATCCTTGGGTGATCACCTCCACTTTTGTGATTGCAGCTGATGCAAATAACCATAAAATTTCTCCTCCCCTCTCTTCTGAGCACCAAATTAGTATTTCTAAACTGCCCATCTGTTTCTTTCTGACCACCTCCACCTGTTGTTCCTGATCATCTGTAGGTTTCCTAGAAGACTTGTTAAGAGCACAGATTCTAGAGCCAGCAATGCTAGCATTGACTCCTGACTCCACCACTTAGCTGTGTGCCTGGGCAAATTACTCTCTCTGGTTCAATTCCATCATCTATTTACAAAAGTGGGAGGGAGAATGGATAATGGTAGGACCTACCTCACATGGTTGTTAGATGGACAGCACCTGATACATAACTCATAACTGCTGCTACTGTTAATTTCTTTGCCTTCTGAGTGCTCTCCCTCCCTTTCGGCTTGTTTGTATTCCTAGCCTGTCAGTCACCTTATCAGCTAGCCACTGTGTTTCCCAAGTTAAGAGACCTCAGTCAGCCCTGATTCCCTTCTTTCCCTCTCCATGCTATCTCTGCCTTCCACATAGCTTCCATTTGCTTTACTTTAAGGCCTCCTCATCTCTTTATTTGGATAATGTGGACATTTCCTAAAGGTTCTGTTTCTACTCTTGTTCCCTTGTCCTCTCCTGTCCATCCTTTTCTCCAGGAGCAGAGGAGTCTTTCTAAAATAAATAGAATTTTATACACTTGGCCCACATCGCTCAGGTCAGTGGTTTTCAACCTTCGATTCTAGGAGCCCTGAAGTTCCATGGTAGGGACTTTGTGGCCACCAGAGATGGCAGGGCATAGGGAGGAGGCTCAGGACATAGATGCACAAGGAGTAATCTGCCATCCTTACTGCCGAGCCCTGCCTCCCACCTCGCACCTCAATACCAAACACAGCAGCTTTGTGTTGATCACTTTCTCTTATTGTAGTCCTGCTTTCATAGAACACCTCTGGCTTTCAGGATAAAGTCCAAGGTCTGAGAGAGACATAGGAGGCACTTGATGAGCCATCCTCACTGCTACCCAGCCTCATTGCTGTGCTCTGCTATGTACTCAACACTTGATGCGCATGCAGTGCTGTTTCCCCACCCACAGGACTCGTATTTCTCTGCCCAAATCACCTTTGTGGTTGCCTGATTTGCTCGGCTGACTCCTAATTGTTTCTTTTTTTTTTTTTTTAATTTATTTATTATTATTATACTTTAAGTTGTAGGGTACATGTGCATAACATGCAGGTTTGTTACATATGTATACTTGTGCCATGTTGGTCTGCTGCACCCATCAACTCGTCATTTACATCAGGTATAACTCCCAATGCAATCCCTCCCACCTCCCCCCTCCCCATGACAGGCCCCGGTGTGTGATGTTCCCCTTCCTG
>NW_022163280.1:0-3248 GCF_008728515.1 Papio anubis | reverse complement strand
TCAGTTATATTTCTGCATGAAATATTATTTGAGGATTTTCCAAGTGCTTTCATCACAGTTAAGAAATTCTTCCATAATATGGCATTGAATCAGGCAACTTATTTACAAAAAACATAAAAAGTAAGGCAAAGTGTGCAGCTCATGATCTTATCACCTGCACAGGTGCAGCTGTCTCTACAGAAGGAGCACCATAGAATCCCGTTTCTAGTATAAAGCTTCCCGACTTTTATATGTTGGACTTTAAAAGTTTGTAATGTGGAAGTTCATCATAGGAACTGGGTCATTCCTGCGATACTCACCTAAAACAAAGTCAAGAAGCCAGGGTGAAAAAGCACTCAGGATATGAAACACTGCTCCCAGAATGTCATTCTCTGTGAGCCTGACTGCTTGTTGTAACCTGAAACCAGTTTTATCTACATCTTCTCAGATAACTTGCTAAAACTCAAGGACTAATTTTGCCCACTACCATTGCTGACCAGTCTCAGTTGCCAGCTCCAACCCTTACTTGTGCCACTTAACTTTCTCAAAGGGTAATACCTAACATTTTTCTTTATTTTTAATAAAACCTCTTCTATTTGTTCCTCTGACATATGTAAGACCACCCAGTCTTCCTGTATGCCCCATATTGCAACTCTGTCTTCCCAAAGAAAACAATAAATGTAGAGATGAATCTACATTTTATTTTGACTTCAACAATAGTTCAGACAATTCTCTGTATTCTAATAATTCCTGCTTAGAATATCTATAGTGACTTTTCCTTTGCTGTATGAATCTCAATTGAGTCCATAAAACAGAATCCTCATGTGTAATCATTTCTATCCTTCATTAAATCTGCATCTGAGGAACACTTCCAGCCGATAGAGGCACCAGGAGGAGCAGCTGGGGCAGCCCAGCCTCACACACCTGCTTCCCTGGGAGGTTTATGTTTCGGTGTGTAACACTGTGGGAGGGTAACTGTAATACTGTTGACAGTAATAACTAGCAACATCTTCAGGCTGCAGGCTGCTGATGGTGAGAGTGAAATCTGTCCCAGACTTACTGCCACTGAACCTCGAAGGAACCCCAGATTGCAAACTGGATGCACTATAGATCAGGAGCTTAGGGGCTTTCCCTGGTTTCTGCTGATACCAGGCTAAACTACTAAAGCTCTGACTTGCCCGGCAAGTGATGGTGACTCTGTCTCCTACAGATGCAGACAGGGAGGATGGAGACTGGGTCATCTGTATGTCACCTCTGACTCCTGAGATTGGAAACATAAAAACAAATATGCACACAATTAATCATGTTATAAGGCCTTCCCTGAATGGCTAGGCAATATTGACCACACTAGGCTGAGTAAATTGCTAATGCTTTTCCTTACCTGAGAGCCAGAGCAACAGGAAGACCAGGAGCTGAGTGGGGACCCTCATGTCCATGCTGTGTCCTGACTGACTGACTCCTGCACAGGGTGTGACCAACCCATTAATAAGTCTTCAGGGCTGTGGGCTGTGACCCGGGAACATGCAAATCAACAGGAGATGGGGCAGGTTGGGCACAGCTGCAGGGGTTGGTTCTCAGTAACTCAGCATAGGCTAAGTGTCCCCACTGTCCCAGCTCAGACCAGGATAGCACAGATTTGTCTGCAGAGATTGTGTTTCTTCCTGGAGACCATTTCATAAGAAACATTTTTGAAATAGTTGTCAAAATTAGAAATATTCCTGAGGACTAGCTGGAGTAATGTATTTTATTGGTGTATTGGGCCTGTTTAGGAGAATATCTTGTTTATAGGGAACACTTTGAAACTGCCTCTGCAAAAATTGTAACTGAGGGAATTATGACAATGAAAGAGATCAGACCTAAATGACTCCATCTTGCTTCTAACCTAACCTTTAAACTGTCCCTGTGCATTCCTGGAAATGGGCTGAACTGACCTAGGAAAGGAATTTAGTTTATAGTTTGACTCTGAAACAAAATTGATAATAGCCCTTTCCTGAAAAGACACCCTTCTTGCCCTAGGATCAGTTTGCTTTTGTAGGACTTACAAATTAGCTTGAAGATTAGAAATTACGGTTTAGGGGTCAAGCAGCCTCTGGCTGCAAGACTCTGGACCTCCCCAAATTGCTCCTGGGGATAACATCACTATTGTAAAACCTAAGAGATTAGTATTGGAGACATTTTGCAGACGCTGCACTTGCTTGGTCAGCTGACACTACCCAGACAGGTAATCTGAATCAACCAGTTCAGTGATCCCATCCAGGAATGGACGACAGCAAGAAAACCTCACTTCAACCACCGCCACACCCACATGATTCCATCTTCAACCTGACCAATCAGCACTCCAATTCCCAAGCCCCTACCTGCGAAATTATCTTTCAAAACATCCCCAAATATTCTAGGAGACTGATTTGAGTACTAATATAAAAGTCCAGTCTCCCGCACAGCCAATTCTTCGCGAATTACTCTTTCTCCATGGCAATTCCCCTGTCTTGATAAATCAGCTCTGTCTAGGCAGCAGGCATGGTGAATGCATTGGGAGGTTACAACATGGTAAAGTGTTAGAGGGTGGGGTCATCAGGTCTTCAGTATAGTCTCAAATGTTTCCAATTACAGGAGGGGGTACTTTGTGCTGTACTTGCAACTTTTTTTATGAATGTAAAATTGGTCCTTTCTTTAAAAATTTGAAAATAAAATGTATCAAAATAATGCTAAATTACTGAAAATATCTTGTAATGCTATTAAGCCATGCTTCTTTCCAGCATAAGATTAAGCAACTTACTGCAGATACGCAAAAATGACAGGCTGTTTCCTCAATGCACGGGTCCCTCAGAGATCCATCATTATTCAGAGCTATAGGTGTCTTTAAAACCCAGAGTCTGAATTAGTTGCACCTTAGTCTTGGTTTGGGGGCTTCCATATTCTCCCCTTTTCTGCTATTGAATATTGTTTCCCACAGTTCATCAGCATGAAAGGCTGAATAATGATGCAGATCTGATTACTTCAACAAAAGTCACTGTATTTACCTCCAACTGTAGGAGCCTGGCCTAGGATAAACTTGAACCTCTGGATTAATAAAGGCTCCAGTGATAATTATCTCCAACGTAGAAAGATAAATATCATATACCCTGGCTGATGCTATGAGCTGCACTTTCCACCAGCATGTTCCTGAGGACTCAGAAGCAGCTCTCCTGGAACCTGGCAGTTGAGAGGGAGGGCCTGGGGAAACAGGCCAGGAAACTCTCCCTCCAAACAAGGGCAGCTGCTGCTCTGTG
>NW_022163279.1:0-3248 GCF_008728515.1 Papio anubis | reverse complement strand
TCAGAATTTCCATTTGGCTTTTTAAAATATACAATTTTTATCTTTTTACTTATATTCTATTTTGTAACATTGTCATCACATCTTTCTTTAATAACTTATGCATGGTCTCCTCTTGTTCTTTGCATATATTTATAATGGCTATTTTCAGGTCTTTGCCTGTTATGTCCCACATCTGGACCCCTTCAAAAGCAGTACTAGCTGCCTGCTTTTTTTCTGGTGTATGGGTTACCCATATATATATATATATATATGGGTTATATATATACATATTTGTGTGTGTATGTGCGTGTGTGTCTGTGTATTTTGCATGTCTCATGATTTTTACCTGAAAATTTTAAGTGATAATACGGTAACAGCTTCTCAGTCCTGATTCCCACCACACACACACTACCGCCACCATGGGTTGATTTTGCTGCTGTTTGCTTACTGCTTTATTTATTTGTTCAATGAGTTGACTGAACTGGTCCTGTGAACATCTATATTCCCTCCATGTACAGCCTCTGATGTCTCTATCAGATATTCTTTCTAATTCTGTCTTCTAGCCTGGCTGCCTAGAGGTTGCCTCTGGGACAGTATAACTCACATATTACTAAAAGTTGTGCTTAGGTTCCTTTTGCCAGTTAGATTTTTCACTTTACCATTGCATATGTGTGTGGCTTGGAAGCCACTATCATAGCTTAAGTTTATGCTTCTGCCCTGTGTTCAACCAGGGATTAATAGCTTTGATTTTACACCTCTGATAATTCCTGAGAAGGCATAGTTTGGGGCATGAAAATAGTCTACACTGCAAAGAATGAGTGTTATTTTATTGTTAAAACTGTCTTCTTAGGAGTTGCCCCCAGGTAAGTGTAGCTTATAATTAAATCAGTGGTTGATCAGGTTGTGCTTAAGCCCCTACTGCCAATGAAGCTCTGCTCTTTGCTGATTGATCTGTATGCTGTTTGGGAAACATTTCCAAGTCTGTTTCACTCCCTGCTCTATTGCTTATAAATGTGTGATATCTAGAGTTTTCACACAGCACTTCTTAACCACAGGATTCACTGTAATCCCAGGAGAGCTTTTCTTCGGTGTCTCTTTTTCTGGTTTTCTCTGTTAAACCTCTGGTTTCTCTATTATTTTGCATTTTCTACTTGCATTACAGAGCTATGAGAGCCCTTTTAATTACTCTACAGCAAAATCTCCATTAATTTAGACAACACCTTTTAAAACATGAAATTTTCCATACTTTGTTCTACTTAAAGTCATTCTCCTCAGGTAGAGCTACAGAGTTCTTTGTCCTTAAGACCTATCTTTCCTTCTGAATAGAATCTCTGTGCCACTGCATAAAAGCTGGAGGCAAAGACAGTGACCTGCCTCTACAGAGTGACATTTCTGGTGCATGAGTAAGTACTCTCATTGGGGACATGATATAATGGTTCCTAGTCTTCTTGACTTGCCTTTCCCAGAGTGAATTCTTTACCTTAAAAGTGAGCTGGGGCAGGAGCTATTGGAGCATTGTTGTGTGATTGGCATGGCATGCTTGAGTACAGCTTCTATCCTATGAATGAGGCTTGAGTAGGGGAATAGAGACCTGGTCCTGTCAGCCACACTTGCCTAGAATAAAGCTTCTGCATTATAGGGCTGAGGAAGATGAAAAAAATGAACAGCCTACTCCTCACAAGGCCAAAAGATGATGGGGCTCCCTCTCTCCACAGGTCCCAGAATTAGGGTTCCTGGGGGGCAGTTTTCATAAGATGGAGAGAGTGAAAAGAAGAGGAATGGAGTATGTTGTGGTTCAAATGTCACAGACTCTACCATCCTTTCCAAGATTTAGTAGATTTTTTGAATAAATATTTCTCCATCTTCTATATGCCCATAGGACAATATCCAATACTTTATGCGATCATTTTCATAATTTTACCCAGTTAAATTATTGTTTGTTGGGGAGAGAGTATGCCTTGCCACTCACTCCTCCATTTCAGACTGGGCTTACAAAATACTTTCGCTGTTGAAAGTTGAGAACATAAATATTCTAGTAAAAATGTTTTAAAAGAACATTGGTAAGCCTGTTTGAAAAAAAAAATGATTTATTACAAGTCATAAAACAGAGTTTTTTCTGGCTGATTGAGTGGAATTATGCTTTGTTTTAGAACAACACGTACAATGCCTCTAAAGTGTGCTTTTGGTCACTGAAAGTCAGAGGGAAGGGGGATTGGGCAGATTTCACTCTTTCTAACATTACTCTTATGTTCATCACAATGATATTAAAAGCAAGGGAGCAAGATAACACCCATTTTATCCTTAAGGAAGGGTCTCATCTAGACTTGATAAGGCTAAACACAGACTGTCAAATGACAGGGACCACCATGTGTGAAACTGCTTAAGCATCCTGAATGAGTTCTACTCTGAAATTTCATTCCAATAACTGATAACTTTATGGCATATGATTATCTTGAAAATTTCCTGCTATTTCAGTGATACCAGGAATCAAGGGTTTTGTTTTGTTTTGTTTTGTTTGTTTTTTTTGGTTTTTTTTAAGAGAGAGAGAGAGAGAGGGAGGGCCTCATTTTATCACCCAAGTTGAGTGCAGTGGCATGATCACAGCCCACTACAGCCACAATCTCCTAGGCTCAAGCTATCTCCACTTCAGTGTCCTGAGTAACTGAGACTATAGGAACATACCAAAACATCTAGCTAATTTTTTATTTTTTGTAGAGACAGGATCTTGATATGTTGGCTAGGCTAGTCTTGAACTGCTGGATGCAACCAATCCTCCTGCCTTGGCCTCCTAAAGTGCTGGGATCACAGGCGTGAGCCATCACACCTGGCCAGGAATCAAACTATTGAGGTGATGATCTCTAGCTAAGGCCTGGTTGCAAAGAATAGTCAGTATCATATACATTCAGAGGTTCAGAGGTGGGTAGAATTTTTTTTATTATTATTATACTTTAAGTTCTGGGGTACATGTGCACAAAGCACAGGTTTGTTACATATGTATAAATATGCCATGTTGGTGTGCTGCACCCATTAACTCGTCATTTACATTAGGTATAACTTCTAATGCTATCCCTCCCCCCTCCCACAATAGGAGCTGGAGAGTGATGTTCCCCTTCCTGTGTCCAAGTGATCTCATTGTTCGATTCCCACCTATGAGTGAGAACATGCACCGTTTGGTTTTCTGTTCTTGCGATAGTTTGCTGAGAGTGATGGTTTCCAGCTCCATCCATGTCCCTACAAAGGACACAAACTCATCCTTTTTTATGGCTGCA
>NW_022163278.1:2055-3249 GCF_008728515.1 Papio anubis | reverse complement strand
GAGTGTGGGGAGCCCCCGGGGCCTGAGTCAGGATGGAAAGAGGCAGAGAGGCCGGTGGCCTGTGGCTCGGCGGCCGATCAGATGTCCCTGTGCCAGGACAGCAGCCGCCCCCCAATGTTCCGTGCACTCTCTGAGGCCCTGTCCGGGCGTCCAGCTTGGGGTGGGAGACAGCGGGGTGCATGGGGAGCACCTGCAGAGTGGACGGGAAGCAGCCGGGCGGAGGCAGGAACGGGCCCCGGACAGACCCCTGACCCGGGCTCCTGGCTAGCCCCCGGGGAGAGATCCCAGGCGTGGGCAGCGCTGGGAGAACCCACTTCCACCCACGGAGGCGTCACAGGCTGCTCAGGGCCCGGACGAGGCCCACGGGGGCCGGGAGAGGTGGGAACCTGAAGGGGAAGACCCCGGTGGGTTTGCTGGCCAAGGCGCTCAGAGCCTGCAGGCCTCAGTCTGCCGGTCCCGTGCCTTGTCCCCGGGGCTCAGACGACAGCACCTGTTCACCTCGACCTGGGGGCTCCGGGGGACCCACCGTGGCTGCGGCCAGTGGCCCGAGTGGGGCCCGTCCGTCAGAATCTCCATGTCCCCTGCAAGGGCCCCTCTGAACACAGCTTGGGGGCGTCCTTGCTGTCTGCAAACCCCTGACTGGGGGACTCCGGGGTCACTGTTGGGTTCCCTGGGGGATCTTCCTGCCCCCACTCCTGGTCTGTGAGGACCGGGGCCCCTGCCCTGACCCTGGGGGACTCCGGGGACACTGCTGGGTTCCCTGGGGGCATCTTCCTGCCCCCGCTCCTGGTCTGTGAGGACCCCGGCCCCTGCCCTGACCCTGGGGGACTCCGGGGACACTGCTGGGTTCCCTGGGGGATCCCGGCCCCTCCCCTGACCTGGGCACTGGGGTCCCCGTGTGAGTTCGGGGCGGTGTTCGCTGCCCAGCCGGGTGGGGACAGACGCGTGGCGGGGCGGGACGTCCCTCCTCCTCCGGCAGGAATGTCCGTGCCAGCCAATGGCAGCGGCCCGGGTGTGTTTTAGGGACAGTCCCCCGCAGACACCGGCGGGAGCGGCCAGGAGCTCTGAGACTCGCGCGGCTGGAAGGTGAGTGTGTCCACCCCGTGCTGCTGATGCCGGGTCCCCTGCGGGGGACGTGGGGGCCGGAGACAGTGCCCGCTGCGGGCTGGGGATGGGGAACCCGCGTTTCCATCA
>NW_022163278.1:0-1662 GCF_008728515.1 Papio anubis | reverse complement strand
CTCAGCGGGCGGGAAGGTGTAGGTGTGTCGCCTGGCTGGCGGGTCACCGGGCGGCTCGGCCCGTCCGTCATCTGTGCAGTCCCACGGCGACGGCCGCAGGGTGGAGGGGACCCGGGTGGAGGGGACCGGGGTGGAGGGGACCCGGGTGGAGGGGACCGGGGTGGAGGGGACCCGGGTGGAGGGGACCCGGGTGGAGGGGATCAGGGTGGAGAGGACGTCCCCCAGGAAGGGTCAGTGCTCTGCGGGGCGGCCTCAGACCCCACTCCCATGTGCCGTCTGGACGAGATGGCAGACGTGGCTGGGACTGGGGGCCGCCTGGGGCTCCTTCCTGTTCAACTTTGTCATGTGTGGGGAGGGGTCGGGGGACATGGGGACAGGAGGGGACGCCCCTCAGTGGTCCGGGGACCTGGGGTGTCTGGGGAGGGGCCGGGGGACATGGGGACAGGAGGGGACGCCCCTCAGTGGTCCGGGGACCTGGGGTGTGATGAAGGCATCTCTGATGGGAGGGGAGGGACTGTGACGGGAGGGGAGGAGGATGACCAGAGCCGGAGTTGGTGGAACCGTTCATGACACAGAGGATGTGACTGTTCACCTTTGGGTCTGACCTATCTTGGGAGACACCAGCTTCCTCGAGTCTTCTGAACCAAAAAGTATGTGAGACAGGCCTCAGGACATTTCGAAAGTGTGTTTTGCTGGCCGGGCGCAGTGGCTCACGTCTGTCATCCCAGCACTTTGGGAGGCCGAGGTGGGCAGATCACGAGGTCAGGAGTTCGAGACCAGCCTGGCTAACATGGTGAAACCCCGTCTCTACTAAAAATACAAAAATGAGCCGGTCGTGGTGGCAGGTACCTGTCATCCCAGCTACTCAAGATGCTGAGACTGGAGAATCACTTGAACCCGGGAGGCGGAGGTTGTAGTGAGCCGAGATCTCGCCACTGCACTCCAGCCGGGGTGACAGAGCGAAACTCTGTCTCAAAAAAAAGAAAAACAAAGAAAGATAAAAGAAAAGAAAATTAGCCGGGCCTGGTGGCAGGTGCCTGTCATCCCAGCTACTCAGGAGGCTGAGGCAGGAGAATCGCTTCAACCCGGGAGGCGGAGGTTGCCGTGAGGTGAGATCGCGCCACTGCACTCCAGCCTGGGCGACAGAGCGAGACTCCGTCTCGAAAACAAAAAAGCACCCAGGGAGAAAGCAGTCCACATACATTGGTGGGAGGAGGGATCAACAAGGTGGGGTCCATCCACGCTGTGGAATATTATGCAGCCATGAAAAGGAACGAGGCTCTGATGGGCATGAACCTTGAGGACATCACGCTCCGTGAGAGAAGCCCGACACAAAAGGCCACATAGTGTGTGAATCCGTTTACACGAAATGCCCAGAACAGGCCAATGCAGAGACAGAAAGAGGATGAGTGGTTGCCGGGGGCTGGGGAGGGGAAATGAGGACGGACTGCTTCACGGAAACGGGGTCTCCCTTTTGGGGCGATGAGAATGTTCTGAAACTACGGAGAGGCCGGAGTTGCACGATGTGAACGCACTCTTTATTTTTTTAGTTAATTCTTTTATAGAGAAGGGGCCTCACTGTGTTGCCCAGGCTGGTCTCAAACTCCTCGTGTCAGCTGGGCGCGGTGGCTCACACCTGTGATCCCAGCACTTTGGGAGGCC
>NW_022163277.1:0-3253 GCF_008728515.1 Papio anubis | reverse complement strand
CACAAGGCAATGCACAAGACAAGGCAAGTCACAAAGCAAGGCAAGGAAAGGCAGGGCGCAAGTCAAGGCAAGGCACAAGGCAAGGCACAAGGCAAGGCACACACACACAAAAAAGCAAAGCAAGGCAAGGCACAAAGCAATGCACAAGGCAAGGCACTAGGCAAGGCAATGCAAAGCAAAAGGCAAGGCAATACAAGGCATGGCACAAGTCAAGGCAAGGCAAGGCAAGGCACAAGACAAGTCAAGTCAAGACAAGGGACAAGGCAAAGCAAGGCACAACGCAAGGCAAGGCAAGGAACAAGGCAAGGCAAGACAACACAAGGTAAGGTAAGGCAAGGCAATCCACAAGGCAAGGCACAAGGCAAGGCAAGGCACAAGGCAAGGCAAGGCAGAAAGCAAGGCAAGGCAGAAAGCAATGCAAGGCAAGGCAAGGCACAAGGCAAGGCAATGCAAAGCGCGAGGCAAGGCAAGGCAATGCAAAGTGCAAGGCAAGCCAAGGCACAAGGTAAGGCACAAGGCCAGGCAAATCTAGGCACAAAGCAAGGCAAATCAAGGCACAGAGCAGGGCAAGGCACAGGCAAGGGAATTCAAGTCAAAGGCAAGGCAAAAGCAAGGCAATGCAAAGTGCAAGGCAAGCCAAGGCACAAGGAACGGCAAAAAGCAAGGCAAGGGAAGGCAAGACAAGGCATAGCAAAGCAAGGCACAAGGCAAGGCACAAACCAAGGCAAGGCAACGCACAAGGCAAGGCAATGCAAGGCACAAGGCAAGGCAAGGGAAAGCATAAGGAAAGGCACAAGGCAAGGTAAGGCACAAGGCAAGGTAAGGCACAAGGCAAAGAACAATCAAGGCAAGGTAAGGCACAAGGCAAGGCTAAGCCAGGAAAGGCAAGGCCAAGGCAAGGCAAGCAAAAGGCAAGTGAAGGGAAGGCAACGAACAAGGCAAGTCAAGGCATCAGCAAGGCAAGTCCAGGCAAGGCACAAAGCAAGGCAAGTCAAGGCAAAAGGCAAAGAAGGCAAGGCACAAGGCAAGTTAAAGCAAGGCACAAGGGAATGGCAAAGCAAAGCAAAAATCAAGGCAAGGCAAGGCACAGAGCAAGGCGATGAAGGCAAGGCAGATAGCAAGGCACAGCAAGGCAAGGTACAAGGTAAGGCAAGCCAAAGGAAGGCATGAGGCAAGGCAAGGTAAGACACAGAACAAGACAAGGAACAAAGCAAGGCAAGGCAAGGTACAAGGCAAGACAAGGAAAGGCAAGGCACAAGGAAATGCAAGGCACAAGGAAAGGCAAGGCACAAGGTAAAGCAAGGCATAAAACAAGGCAAGGCACAAGCAAGGAAAGGCACAAGGCAAAGTAATGAAAGACAAGGCATGGAAAGGCAAGTCAAGTTACAAGCCAAGGCAAGGCAAGGCACAAGCCAAGGCAAGGCAGGGCACAAGCCAAGGCAAATCAAGGCACAAGACAAGGCAAATCAAGACACAAGACAAGGCGCAAGGCAAGGCAAGGCAAGGCACAAGGCAAGGCAAGGCACAAGCAAAGGGAAGGCAAATAACAAGGCAAGGCAAATCAACACACCAGCCAAGGCAAAGCAAGGCACAAGGCAAGGCAATGCAAAGCACAAGGGAAGGCAAAGCAATGCAAAGTAGGCCAATGCACAAGGCATGGCAAGGAAAACCAAGGCAAGGCACAAGGCAAGGCACAAAGCAAGGCAAGGCACAAGGCATGGCAAGACAAACCAAGGCAAGGCACAAGGCAAGGCAAACCAAGGCAAGGCACAAGGCAAGGCACAAAGCAAGACAAGGCACAAGACAAGGCAAGGCAAGGCACAAGCAAGGCAAGGAAAGGCACAAGGCAAGGCAAGGCACAAGGCAAGGCAAGGCACAAGGCAAGGCAAAGGCAAGCCACAAGGCAAGGCAAGGCAATGCAAAGGGCAAGCCAAGGCAAGTCAAGTCAAGGCACAAGGCAATGCACAAGGCAAGGTAAGGCATAAGGAAAGGCAAGAGAAGACAAGACAAGGCATCGCAAGGCAAGGCACAAGGCAAGTTACGAGGCAAGCCAAATCAGAGCAAGGCACAAGCCAAGGCAAGGCAAGGAACAAGGCAAGGCAAATCAAGGCACAAGGCAAGTCAAGGAAAAGTGCAAGGCAAGGCAATGCAAGGCACAAGGCAAGGCAATGCAAGGCACGAGGCAAGGCAAGATAAGGCAGGTACAAGTCAAGGCAAGGCACAAGTAAAGGCAAGGCACAAGGCACGGCAAAGCCAGGCAAGGCAAGGCATAAGGCAAGGCAAGGCAAGGCAAGCAAAAGGCAAGGGAAGGGAAGGGAAGGCACAAGGGAAGGGAAGGCACAAGGCAAGGCAAGTGAAGGCAAATGGCAAGGCAAGGTGCGAGTCAAGTCAAGGCAAGGCGCAAGTCAAGTCAAGGCAAGGCATAAGGGAAAGGCAAGGCATAAGGGAAAGGCAAGGCAAAGCAAAACGCAAGGCAAGGCACAAGGCAAGGCAAGGCAGGCAGAATGCAGGCACAGCAAGGCAAGGCCCAAGTCAAGACAAGCCAAAGCAAGGCACGAGGCAAGAGAAGGTGAAGCGCGGAACAAGGCAAGACAAGGCACAAGGAAAGGCAATGCAAGGTACAAGGCAAGGCAAGGCACAAAGCAAGGCAAGGCACAAAGCAAGGCAAGGCAAAGCACAAGGCAAGGAAAAGGAAAGTAAGGCAAAAGTCAAGGCAAGGTAAAACACAAAGTAACAAAAGGCAAAGCCCAAAGGAAGACACAAGGCAAGGCAAGGCAAGACAAGAAAAGACAAGGCATGGCAAGGCAAGCCACAAGGCAAGGCAAGTTACAAGGCAAGGCAAGGCAAGGCAAGGCACAAGCTAAGGCAAGAAAAAAGCCAAGGCAAGGCACAAGCCAAAGCAAGGCAAGTAACAAGGAAAGGCAAACCAAGGCAAAAGCAGGGCACAAGGCAACACAAGGCAAGGCACAAGCCAAGGGAAGGCAAGTAACAAGACAAGGCAAATCAATGCACAAGTCAAAGCAAGGCAAGGCAAGGCAAGGCACAAGGAAAGACAATGCAAGGCACAAGGAAAGGTAAAGAGGTGCAAGGCAAAGCAAGGTAAGGCAGATGGCATGGCAAGACAAAGCAAGGCAAGGTACGGCAAGGCACAAGGCAAAACAAGGCAAGGAAAGGCAAGAAAAGGCAAGGCAAGACACAAAGCAAGGCAATCAAGGCGCACAAGGCAAGGCACAAACCAAGGTAAGGCAAGGCA
>NW_022163276.1:0-3254 GCF_008728515.1 Papio anubis | reverse complement strand
ATCCCTTTGCTAGCCTTATTTCTGTGGAATCTGAGAACAGATATTTCGGATCCCTTTGAAGACTTTACGTCCAAAGGAAATATCCTCCGATAACAAGAGAAAGAAGCTTTCTGAGAAACTTCGTTGAGTTCTGTGAAATCATCTCACTGAGTTACAGCTTTCCCCTCAAGAAGCCTTTCGATAAGACTATTATTGTGGAATTTGCAAAGTGATATTTCGATGCCCATAGAGGGCTACGGTGAAAAAGGAAATATCCTCATATGAAATCTGGAAGGAAGCTTTCTGAGAAACTGCTTAGTTTCCTGCGAATTCATCTCACAGGGTTACATCTTTCCCCTCAAAAAGGCGTTCGCTAAGCCTGTTCCTGTGGAATTGGCAAAGTGATATTTGGAAGCCCATAGAGGGATATGGTGAAAAAGAAAATATCCTCATAGAAAAACTGGAAAGAAGCTTTCTGAGAAACTGCTTTGTGATGTGTGACTTCCACTCACAGAGTTACATTTGTATTTCGTGGATCTGTTTGCTAGCCTTATTTCTGTGCAATCTGAGAACTGATATTTCGGATCCCTTTGAAGAGTATAGGGCCAAAGGAAATATCCTCCAATAACAAAGAGAAAGAACCTTTCTGAGAAACTTCTTTGTGTTCTGTGAAATCATCTCAGAGAGTTACAACTTTCCCCACAAGAAGCCTTTCGATAATCCTGTTCTTGTGGAATTTCCAAAGTGATATTTGGATGCCCAGAGAGGACTACGGTGAAAAAGGAAATATCCTCAGATGAAATCTGGAAATAAGCCTTCGGAGAAACTGCTTAGTGTTCTGTTAATTCATCTCTCAGAGTTACAGCTTTCCCATAAAGAGGAAGTTCGCTAATCCTGTTCTTGTGGAATTGTCAAAGTGATATTTGGAAGCCCATAGAGGGCTATGGTGAAAAAGAAAATATTTTCCGAGAAAAACTGGAAAGAAGCTTTCTGAGAAATTGCTTTGTGATGTGTGACTTTCACTCACAGAGTTACATCTGTATTTCGTGGATGTGTTTGCTAGCCTTACTACTGTGGAATCTGAGAACACATATTTTGGATGACTTTGAAGACTACACGGCCAAAAAAATTATCCTCCGAGAACAAAGAGGAAGAAGCTTTGTGAGAAACTTCTTTGTGTTCTGTGAAATCATCTCACAGAGTTACAGCTTTGCCTTCAAGAGGCTTTCGCTAAGCCTGTTCTTGTGAAATTGGCAAAGTGATATTTCGATGCCCATAGAAGGCTACGATGAAAAAGGAATTAGGCCTCAGATGAAATGTGGAAAGAAATTTTCTGAAAAACTGCTTAGTGTTCGGTTAATTCATCTCACGGTGTTACAGCTTTCCTCTAAAGAAGCCGTTCGCTAAGCCTCTTCTTGTGGAATTTGCAAAGTGATATTTGGAAGCCCACAGAGGGGTTTGGTGAAAAAGTAAATATCCTCCGAGAAAAACTGGAAAGAAGCTTTCTGAGAAACTGCTTTGTGAGGTGTGACTTCCTCTCACACATTTACATCTGTATTTCGTGGATCAGTTTGCTAGCCTTATTTCTATGGAATTTGAGAACTGATACTTCGGATCCCTTTGAAGACTCTCGGGACAAAAGAAATGTCCTCCAATAAATAATAGAAAGAAACTTTCCGAGAAACTTCTTTGTGTTCTGTCAAATCATCTCACAGAGTTACAACTTTCCCCTCAAGAAGGTTTCGCTAAGCCTGTTCTTGTGGAATTGGCAAAGTGATATTTCGATGCCCATAGAGGGGTACAGTGAAAAAGGAAATATCCTCAGGTGAAATCTGAAAAGAAGCTTTCTAAGAAACTGCTTAGTGTTCGATTAATTCATCTGACAGAGTTACAGCTTACCTCTCAATAAGCCGTTCACTAAGCCTGTTATTGGGGAATTGGCAAAGTGATATTTGGAAGCCCTTAGAGGGCTATGGTGAAAAAGAAAATGTCCTCGGAGAAAAACTGGAAAGAAGCTTTCTGAGAAACTTCTTTGTGTTCTGTGAAATCATCTCACAGAGTTACAGCTTTCCCCTCAAGAAGCCTTTCACTAAGCCTGTTCTTGTTGAATTGGCAAAGTGATATTTGGAAGCCCATAGAGGGCTATTGTGTAGAAGAAAATATCCTCTGATAAAAACTGAAAAGAAGCTTTTTGAGAAACTGCTTTGTGATCTGTGACTTCCACTCAAAGAGTTACATCTCTATTTTGTGGATCTGTTTGCTAGCCTTATTTCTGTGGAATCTGAGAACTCATATTTCGGATCCCTTGGAAGACTATAGGGCCAAAGGAAATATCCTCCGACAAGAAAGAGAAGGAACTTTCTGAGAAACTTCTTTGTGTTCTGTGAAATCATCTCACAGAGTTACAGCTTTCACTTTAAGAAGCCTTTCGCTAAGCCTGTTCTTGTGGAATTAGCAAAGTGATATATCCACGCCAAATAGAGGGCTACGGTGAAAAAGGAAATATCCTCAGATGAAATCTGCAAGGAAGCTTTCTGAGAAACTGCTTAGTGTTCTGTGAATTCATCTCACAGTGTTACAGCTTTCCCCTCAAGAAGCCGTTCGCTAAGCCTGTTCTTGTGGAATTGGCAAAGTGATATTTGGAAGCGCATAGAGGGCTATGGTGAAAAAGAAAATATCCTCCGAGAAAAACTGGAAAGAAGCTTTCTGAGAAATTTCTTTGTGATGTGTGACTTCCATTCACAGAGTTACATCTGTATTTGGTGGATCTGTTTGTAGCCTTATTTCTGTTGAATCTGAGAACTGAAATTTCAGATCCCTTTGAAGAGTATAGGGGAAAAGGAAATATCCTCCGATAACAAAGAGAAAGAAGAATTCTGAGAAGCTTCTTTGTGTTCTGTGAAGTCATCTCACAGAGTTACAGCTTTCCCCTCAAGAAGCTCTTCGCTAAGCTTGTTCTTGTGGAATTGTCAAAGTGACATTTCGATGCCCATAGAGGGCTACGGGGTAAAAGGAAATATCCTCAGATGAAATCTGGAAAGAAATTTTCTGAGAAACTGCCTAGTGTTCTGTTAATTCATCCCACAGAGTTACAGCTTTCCCCTCAAGAAGCCGTTCGCGAAGCCTGTTCTTGTTGAATTGGCAAAGTGATATTTCAAATCCCATAAAGGGCTACGGTGAAAAAGAAAATATCCTCCGAGAAAAACTGGAAAGAAGCTTTCTGAGAAACTGCTTTGTGATGTGGGACTTCCACTCACAGAGTTACATCTGTATTT
>NW_022163275.1:804-3255 GCF_008728515.1 Papio anubis | reverse complement strand
TCACTGCAACCTCTACCTCCCAGGTTAAGTGATTCTCTTGCCTCAGCCTCCCGAGTAGCTGGGATTCTAGGCACACACCACCACTCCCACCTGGGTAGTCTCGAACTCCTGACCTTGTGATCCACCCACCTCAACCTCCCAAAGTGCTGGGACTACAGGCGTGAGCCACCGTGCCCAGCCTCTGGCTCTGGTATTAAATAAATTAATGCTTTTAAACTACTTGTGCCAGCGGTGAAATGTTAGGTCTTATTTTATTGAATGTCTTCGCCATTCGTCTGTGAGTTCCCTGAGTCCTATTTTCTTCACCATTGTATGCCCAGTCCCTGTCACCGAGCACTCACTCAAATTTTGTTTAAAGAATGAATTTCTATCCTAAACCATAGAGATTCGCAGTTGCAATAAAGGGTCTGCTTCTAAGGCAGCACAAAGGCCTGGCAGGTCGCTGCAAGAACGTCCTTTCATAGGCTCCTTCCGGCTGGCACCTCAGTTACGGCTTTAATTAAAACGTTTCCCCTTCTGCTGGAAATGTCTCATACACAATTCCCTCTCGTTACTCAAGACGTTGTAAAAAAACGGTGGCTGTCGTATTTGTGTTAACCAGACCGCTATTGTGGGACATCTCAGCGATTCTTGATTTTTTCATGATTTAAACAAGGCCACAGAGGCCGGGCGCGGTGGCTCAAGCCTGTAATCCCAGCACTTTGGGAGGCTGAGACGGGCGGATCACGAGGTCAGGAGATCAAGACCATCCTGGCTAACACGGTGAAACCCCGTCTCTACTAAAAAAATACAGAAATCTAGCCGGGCGAGGTGGCGGGCGCCTGTAGTCCCAGCTACTTGGGAGGCTGAGGCAAGAGAATGGCGTGAACCCGGGAGGCGGAGCTTGCAGTGAGCTGAGATCCGGCCACTGCACTCCAGCCTGGGCGACTGAGCCAGACTCCGCCTCAAAAAAAAAATAAGGCCACAGAAAGCAACTCGCGTATGTAAATCTTGGTGCACATCTGATTATATCCTTATGATAAATCCCTGGAGGCAGAAATTGCTGGGTCTGAGGGTCTGGACATCCTCAAGGCGTTTGACAGATAACATCAAGTTGCTTTTCAGAAAGGTACCAATTCACGTCAGCAGCCGCCCCGCGTTACCACGGCCCATCTAACACCCTGCACAAGGGCCGGGCGCGATGATTTCTCTCATCTTTGTTAATTTGATGATGGGTGAAAAATGTATTAAGTTTGTTACTGAACCATGAACTAAATCAAAGATTAAAACACACAGACACACACCTAGTGTGCCAGCCTGAACCAGAACTGAATCTATATTTTCTAAAGTGATTGAACTGTAACATCAAAATAGCCTCTGAACTGAAACTCAACCAGTGTTCCAACCCATTCAAGTCCCTAATTAGGCCATAAGGGGACCACACTGGAAACCTTGACCAGACCTTGACCTTGTTAACACGGAGCTACGACCGCCAGCTTCGACGGGGCCCCACCGCCAAGGAGCTTTACAGATGTCCAATTACCAGCCCCCTTCACACAAGCGAGGTTTACACAGGAAATTCAGAACACAAGAGAGAGGGCTGTGACTGGTGTTTCTGGAGACCCAGGGGCTCCACGGAAGTCAGGAATATCTTGGGGAGACCAGGATGGCTTGAGCCCAGAAGGTCAAGGCTGCAGTGGTGAGCCGACATCGCTCCACTGCACTCAGGCATGGGCAACCAGGAACAGCGGGAGACCCTGTTCCTACCCAAAAAAAACAAGGCCGGCCAGGTGCAGTGGCTCACGCCTGTAATCCCAGCACTTTGGGAGGCCGAGGCGGGCGGATCACAAGGTCAGGAGTTCAAGACCAGCCCCGGCCAACATGGTGAAACCTATCTCAAAAATACAAAAATTAGGCCAAGCGGGTGGCAGATGCCTGTAATCCCAGGGAACTGGCATGAGTGGCGGAGAATCTGCTTGAATCCAGGAGGTGGTGATTGCAGTGAACTGAGATGCGGAGCCACCGCACCGCCTGGGAAAACGGAGCCAGACTGTGGCCCCAAAATACATATACATACCTATATACATACATAAAATAAAACAAAATAAATACACTCCTTCACAGGTTCTCGAATTTGAAGAGATCTAAAACGAAATGACCTTGTCCAAATGGCGGTAGCGACGCTTCATTGTGCATGAGATTCCGCGGAGCGTCACTCAGGTCATGTGGTAGCCCCGGCTCCGCCATGTCTCAGGCGCTTGGATACAGGGACCTCTCTACAGACAGCCGGTTACTGTATCCTCCCTATAAAGCAGGGTTCGCTATAATGGGTTCCAGTTAGCTGTAGCTGTAGCCTTTTGACGGGTTCCGCCTTCTCTGTCGCCTAGGCTGATGCAGGGCGCTGGGATCTCGCTTCACTGTAAGCCTTCCGGGTTCACGTATTCTAGCACAAATTGAACGAAGTATACTGGG
>NW_022163275.1:0-559 GCF_008728515.1 Papio anubis | reverse complement strand
TACATAACATACCTATATACATACATAAAAATAAAAACAAAACAACAGACTCCTTCACAGGTTCTCGGAATTTGGAAGAGACTAAAACGAAAACAGACTGCTTGTCCAAACGGCAAGCAGACGCTTTCCACGGCATGAGACCTGCGTGAAGGCCCAGGTCATGCAGCCCCGAAGCCCGCCATGTCTCAGGCGCTGACACAGGTACCCTCTCTCTGGGCTATAGGACAAATGGGTTACCGCAGTCCTCCCTTATGCGAGGGTTCGCTTTATACGGTTCCAGTTAGCTGTAGTCAGGAATTTTTTTTTTTTTTGAGACGGAGTCTCACTCTTGCCCAGGCTGGAGTGCATTGGCGTGATCTCGGCTCACTGCAAGCTCTGCCTCCCAGGTTCCAGCGATTCTCCTGCCTCAGCCTCCCGAGTAGCTGGGACTACAGGTGCATGCCACCACGCCCAGCTAATTTTTTTTTTTTTTTTTGAGACAGAGTCTGGCTCTGTGCCCCAGGCTGGAGTGCAGTGGCGCAATCTCGGCTCACTGCAAGCTCCGCCTCCCGGGTTCACT
>NW_022163274.1:0-3255 GCF_008728515.1 Papio anubis | reverse complement strand
TGGAGACACACGCACACGTGGCTGGCTGTCTCTCTGGAGAGCCCTGACTAAAAGCTGCCCCTACAAGTGGTCTTCAGAGTTTCTTTCATAGCCCTAAGATCCCAGCACCCCTCCTACAATTCTAAACGGAAAGATGAACGGAGACCAGTGGACAGAGGTGTGTGCCGAGGACACGCCAGGCAGCGGCGCTGGGCAGGAGGGCATTAACACTCTCACTAAGCAAAGAATCAATGTTGCTTGCCACAAAAATGAGAACAGTAAAGATTTCTTCAAACAGAAATGAGTTTGTTTCATGATTTGCTCTTAATACATAAGAAAGCATAAAAGTAGGCCTATTAACAATTACGTAAGTCTTTAGAGGCCCTTGAACTACTTCTGTCCCTTTGTGTTTTTATACAAAATAAGCCTGAGGTTAAAGAGAATAACGTCACTGGCCACAGCTGGGGCCACGCGAGGACACAGCTTATACCCCTGAGGTCCCTGGGTGCCCCGAGTCCTTCCCTTGCTATTTATGGAAATATGGGAGAAACCAGGAGGTCTGAGCATGGACCTGGCCATGCCCCCAGGGGCCAAGGAAAGCACCCATCTGTCCAGTCTTCCCTCCAACCCCGCGTTTCCCCCTCCTACCCAGACTCTTGGGCTGACGCGGCCCATGCACTCAGCAGTGCATTCATTAAATGTTTAGCCTCGCATCATGAGGGCCTCCTCTGACCACCCCTGGACCTGTCGTCAGCACTAGTCTGCAGGACACGCGTGGACAAGGTTGTTGGATCACGGCCTCCAACGAGGAAGGTGCCAGGCAAGGAGTCGGAGACGCTGGGACAGGGCAGCGCTCACCCGGGCAGGCGAAGGTCGGCAGCAGCCACCACCGAGGACCTCCCTTCCCACCCGGAGGGCAGCTCACCCAGGGAGGTTAAGGCCGGCACCGGCCACCACTGAGGGCCCTTCCCACCCCGAAGGTGGCAGCGATCACATTTCCCATCGCACCAAGAGATCCCAGTATTGAGCACAAACCTTTTCAACCTTCGAATCAATAAGGAATCACAACACGGACATTCCCTCAATCCAAATGGCCAGCCCACAAAACAGACACGCAATCCTCATACACTTTTCCTGTGGGAAAGTCAGTCAGTCCCTGGGGCCTCGCGCCAGCGGTGGGGGAGCATCATGGGGAGATGCCCCAGCCTGGCTCCTCCGCCTACAACACCTTTTCCCTCTGCCCCCGCCCCTCCCCACCCCCTCCTAGCTTCAGAGGCTCCTTCCTCAAATTCTTTCCCCTTGATGAAGTCATTCATTCCCAAACGGCAAAGCAAAGGCATGGGGACTCAAGAGAATATCCACACCGTGGCTCGTGTTTTAGATTCTCTTAAGTTTGAGAATAACCAAGGAAGAATCTTTGGCATCTGAATGTTGTCTCAAGGCATCTCAGCACAATGCCCGGCACTGGCCCGGAGTGGATCGTGGCTGTCTCGGACATCTTCGTAACTCTACACCAATTATTTTGAAATGTCACTAGCGAAATAGAACCATATGAATAGCCACTTCTCTGTTAAAAGTAGGAAAAGATTCCAAGCTGCCCTCAAGGAACATCTTTCCCATGAGGAGTTTCTGCATCGAGCCTTTCAGGCACAGACCTGGCCCCCGGTCTCAACTCCCTCATCCCTGCGTTATGAAGCAGCAAAGACGGTGGGGAATAAAGCAAGTGAAGGAGTCTGTCCCGCACAAAACGGGCTCCAGAAGCCACAGCCACTCTCCTTGTGTGGGAGCCAAGCCCAGAGACCTGGAAACCGCAGCGTTCCCAGGGAGGAGGGCAGAACAATGCCATTTCCCCCGAGTTTAGGGAGACAACACCCCACGTTCTCTGGCCTTAATAGAAGAGAGACTTCAAATAAATTAGAATGAATTCACCACACACAGAAAGTGGGCTAAGGGCTAAGATACCCGTTTACATGCCCAGCAAAAACACATTAAAGGAACACACAGATAAGCAAAGTTCTCCTGTTATCCACGAAATATTCAGAAACAAATCCAACAAGCAATCTCTTTGCAATCAAAAGAGCAATTCAGAGGTGCAGATTAAAAATCAAGATACAACTGAACCCTTAATACACCAAGAATCAAGCTCCACGGAAGTGAAGTCACATCACCACCTCCCAGCTGAAGGAAGCAGCCCGGGCCACTGACCAGTTGTTCACTCGTGGGTCAGTGAACGAAAGGCAATGCTGTCCAGGACAACGAGGAGATGTTAACCTGAAAAGGGCAAAATCGCAGAGACTGGAGGGACGTTCCAGGTAACCTGGCCCCCTCAGTGGACAGAGGACTCCCGTGGGGCCACAGAGCCCAGAGCTCCAGTGTGTATGGGGCAAGCACTCGACTGCAACCCTGATGATGTCTGAACACCTTCCGCATCTCTGCCCCATTAACAGGGAATCTGTGAATCCTAAGGAAATGTAATGCATTTCACAATACATTTAGATTTTTAGCAAATTAGAGATAAACAGTGAGAAACTTTGGGAATTAACCAAAATACAGTTCACTAAATGCGCAAACTCAAAGCTAGTCTCCAAGAGGTGATAAGCTGTGTGGTGGTTCATGCCTGTAAATCCCAGCAGTTGGGGAGGCTGAGGCAGGAGAATCACTTGAGCCTGGGGTTGAAAGTTGGGGTTGCAGTGAGCTGTCATTGCACTACTGCACCCAGCCTGGGAAACAGAGTGAGACTGTCAAAAAAAAATAAAATAAAATATTTAAAGGGGTTCAAATGAATTTGCCCATACCCTTTAAATTTTAATTTGGGTACATGGGATGATCTAGTTCCTTTTTCTCTTGCAATACATGAATAATCTAACAAAAATTAAATATAATCTAACAATTAAATGGGAAAATTTATTTTCGCATTTCATTATTCCCTATTTCAGGGAAAAAGCTAAAAATCATTTTAAACCTTCCTTCCACAAAACAGTATACTCAGTCATCTCTATCTGCTTTATAATGTGGAATTCTGCTTCACATGTCTACAATACAGTTTTTGTTAAACAGCGTTTATGTAGACAGGCAAGAGAGAGACACTTGGTCTATGTAGAAGCAACACAAGACACATTTTAACAGAAAAGGGAGAAGATGCCACTGTGTGGATCATCCGGAAATTCTGTCCTCATCTTGTCCACACACACAGAAAACACCCAAGCACGTGCCTAGTGTCCAACAGGAACACAGAAAGGACAGGGATCCCTCCAGTTGTTTCATGACCAGCCCCAC
>NW_022163273.1:0-3256 GCF_008728515.1 Papio anubis | reverse complement strand
CCTGCCTTAATTTCCCTGCTGTTCTCAACCTTGTCCGGAGGAAGCCTATGGGAACATGGTTTCAGAGCAAATGTGGCGATAGGCTTCAGGCTAGAATAGCTGGGACCATCATCAGTTACACTTCCTCTAGCTGAAGCTGTCAGATGTGCATTCCTGTGACTGCCACAATGGTCCAGTGGAGAGAGAGAAAATGATGATGGATGAAAGAGAAAAAAAGAATGGACTGATGAATTATTATCTTTAAGTAGATGAGTTAGGATGCGGTTTGGACACCGGCAGAGGAACTGGCTCTGGCTGGGACTAGGTTAACCTACAACAACTGTCTATGTGGTGGAAGGCCCATCAAGTGGTACAGCTGCAAATGCATGAGCTGATGGTGGTGGAATCTGTGAAATTGTCTTCTAATGTGTTCACTTCTCTCAGTGAGGTAGGAAACAAGGTCATCAGTGGGAGTAAGAATGGGGAGAGAGGGTTGGATGTGTGAGCACAGAGAGAAGGTGTGTAAGAGTCACCCAGGCCAGGAGGAGGCTGAGGGTGAGCTATGCAGGGAAAGGGTGATTGCTGAACGTGGTGGGGGCTCCCCAAGAGGTTTGGGTTGTGAAGGTAGAGAGAACAGTCAGTGTGCTGTGTGCTGCTCTCCAGCCTCCTGCATCTCCTGGGGGCAGGTGAATATAGGCAGAGGTGGAATTCACCAGCTGTGTAGTTTTGCCGAGCAAGTGTGACAATGCAAGGGAGAGACAAGGGAGGGATGGAAATTATCTACCATAGAATTCAAAATGGGTGAGGAGGGAGGAGAGGACACCCAAGGCTCAGGGACAATGGGTAGACGGCAGATGGCAGGATCACTAGATTGAGAATCCCGGGGTGGGGGGTGCCGGGGGGGGTCAAAGGATTGCTGAAATTGATGTACTACAGGGTGGTCACCAAGCCTGAAAAACAGGTACATATAGAATGAATTATTTGCTGATACCAAATTACAACATATGATAAAATGATAGTATCTGTGTCCTCAGAGCCTGTGGCCACCCTGCAAGGGGATGAGTGGGAAGATGCTCAGAGAGTGGGAAGTGTGAGACTGAGAGTATTTAAGGGCTGGGGTTCTTGGCCATGATGAGTCCTAGATGACAAGGGCACAGGACCCAGGCACAGCAGAGGAGAAGCTCATGGAAGAGAGGAGTTCTAGGATCTCAGATGCCAGGGAGTGAGGGCATGCTCTCTGCTGTATGGGTGTCTATTGCTGTCAAAAAATTACCACAAGCCGAGTGGCTTTAAGCAGCGCCTCTTTGTCATGTCACAGATGTGTGGGTTGCAAGTCCAGTCTCATGGGGCTAAGATCAAGGTATGGGCAGGTCTGTGTTCCTTCCGGGAGACTCTGGGGAAAATTCCACTCCCAGGTTTATTCAGGCTGTTATCTGAATTCAGTTCCTTGCAGATAGGACTGAGGTCACTGTTTCTTTTCTGACTGTCATTTGAGAGCAACACTTAGCTCCTAGCGCCTTGTCTTGCGTCCTTACGCGTGGCCCCTGTGGCACATCCAATGCCCCCGCTTGGAACCTCTGGCTTCCTCTCCTGTGTCTCCTCTTCCTCCCTCTTCTGCAACATCTCTGACTCCAGCCAGAGCAGACTCTGTGCTTTTAATGGCTCATGTGATTTGATTGGGCCCATGCAAATAGTCCAGAAGAATCTCCCTATTTTAAGGTCCTTAATCTTCATTTCATGAGTAATGTCCCCTTTGCCATGTAATGCAAGCTGTTCACAGGTTCTAAGGATTGAGGCTGGACTTCCTTGGGGACCATTACTCAGCCCACCACATCTGCATATGTTGAAGTCATCAATATCAAGGAGACAGCACTGCTGGAGAGGGAGCCAGGGAACCAGGAGCTACAAGTCAGGATTGAGAGGAACAGCCTGGGGCCCACAGGGAATGGCTACAATGAAGGGAGTGGGGCCCTAATCCGATGACAGTTTAGGGAGGTTTGGGAGGAGGGAGGCAGAAAGGTCTCAAAACCACAATGAGAAATGAGTCCAAAGGTACAAGTCCCTGGGGAAAGTCCCCATGCGGGAGGACTTCTGAAGGGTCTGTGTCCTTCAGGAAACTCAGGTTCCTGCTGGAGCTGCGAGATCAGGAACATCCTGAGAGAGGATGTGGAGGTTTTCCTGATCAAGGGCTGAGAATTCCAGGGGGTGCAGTGGAAAGATTTCTGGAGTTGGGGTGGGAGGATGAGGGGGACAGAAGAGGGGTGTGCAGAGCCTTTTGAGGATGCGAGTGCAGGGTGTTTGGGGGATCCAGTGTGACTGACACAAACAGGGAAAGGGCATGAGGAGCTCAGTCCTGGTGGACTCGAGGCAGACGATGGTGCTGAGGCTGTGGGAGACGAGGGAGGAGGAGCAGGGGTGGCTCTCACCTGGGCTCTGTCCATGGAGGTGAGGACGGTGGAGTGGTTGGGTCTTAGTGCTG
The DNA here is from genome assembly GCF_008728515.1 of Papio anubis. Taxonomy (NCBI): domain Eukaryota; kingdom Metazoa; phylum Chordata; class Mammalia; order Primates; family Cercopithecidae; genus Papio; species Papio anubis. Next base: position 798 of record NW_022163273.1, on the reverse strand, counting down.
TCTGGACCTTTCTTGACCCCCTGATGACAGAATGGAGTGCCTGAGACAGGGGGATTCTTAGAAGATTGACCCTTGAACGTGAGGAAGGGAAGTGAGCTCATTCCAGGTCTCAGGTCTACCCTGACACCTTCTGCAGGTGGTGTCACTTCTGGGTCCCACGTGTGACCCCAGCACAGGGGCCCTCTTCTTCCCTGCTGAGGACATGGAGGCCCAGGGGAGCTGTGCTCGGATTTGACAATGCCAATATGCGTGTTTACATCTTAGAATACTATGTGGACATGGAGGTGTTGTTTCCAAATAAAAGAAAACTGAGTAAATGGGAGTTTTAAGAAACCTGAGCAATGGAGAGTAGAAGAAAATGTTTCTACTTTTCAGTTTCCCCAAATGTTGCTGTCAAGGGGCTGGAGAGAGAAGTTGCAGGGAAAATAGAAACCTCAGAGAGGGCTGGAGCTCCTGAGCTCTGCTCACCTCCACAAGAAAGATGTTTGGGAAATTATTAAGACAATTTGACATTACTTGGAAATTTCCTAATATTAGGGAATTGTAGTAACTCTCTTCAGTGTAATAATATTATTGTTGGAAAAATGTTATTTTTTAAGAGTTGAGTACTGAAGTATTTAGGAATGAGGGTCATGATGTTGGCAAGTGATTGTTAAATGTTTCAGCACAAATTATAGAAACATAATTTATTATGTACACAAAGGAAATAATTAGATCTATGGTGAGCATTGCAGTCTTTCAAACTTTTGGACTCTTTGCAATTTTGTGTAATTATTTGGAGAAAAAAGTAAAGGTAAA
>NW_022163272.1:0-3256 GCF_008728515.1 Papio anubis | reverse complement strand
TTTCTATAACACGCCATCAAGCCTGAGCTATTGTCAGAGCCTGCCCATCTTGTGCTCCTATTATCGCATCTTTTTTAAGTCCGGGTATTAATCTTCGAGGCATTCAACAAAATCATATTTGACAAATGGATGTAACTTATGTTCCTTCCTTTGGTCATTTAAAATATGTTCATCATACTATTGATACGTGGTCACATTTCCAGTGGGCTACGCCATTAGCCTCTGAAAAGGGTGGTTCTGTTATTACTCATTTACTTACTTGCTTTGCAGTTATGGGAGTCCCTGCTGAATTAAAAACTGATAATGCCCCTGCTTATTGCTCTCGCAAATTGGCTGCCTTCCTCTCTTTATACCATATCATCGTTCCACTGGTATTCCATTTAACAGTCAAGGTCTAGAAATTACTGAAAGAGCCAATGCTACCTTAAAATTACAAGTTTTAAAACAAAAAAGGGGAGATGGGCGAGATTCCCCAAAACATCAAATTCTGAAAGCCCTTTTTACTTTAAATTTTCTCAACCATTGCCACCAATTACAGCAGTCTGCAGTGGTGAAACATTTTCAACAGCCTTTAGAAAAGCTGCAAAACAGTAATATGTGGGTGCATTATCCTTCATTAAAAGGGAAATATTTAAAATGAAAAGTTTTACAATGGGGCCGAGGCTATGTTCTTGTCCGTACAGGTGCCGGCGACGAGTGGTTTCCATCTCAAGGGTTGAAACAGTGCCATGGTGAAGAGGAGACGATCCGAAGAGTTCCTGATGGAATTCCAGGAGCTAACTCTGAGTGCTCAGAGAACATTCACCTTTGGAACTTGACGTGTGGAGCCCCCGACATGGGGACAACTGAAAAAATTAACTCAAGAAGCTGAAGGGGTTGTTCAACAATCTGGGCAGCCCAAAACCCCACTGACTTTACTCCTGGCTATGCTGGCCATAGTAAATTGTCAGGTAACAGCTGGAGAATTTACATACTGGGCTTATATTCCTTTTCCACCCTTATATCAAGGTGTGGCCTGGGGAGACAGTGAAGTCCTAGTATTTACTAATGATACTACTTGGATGCCATTGCCTTTTTTAAACCAGGATCCTGAATTAGACACTGGCATAGTAAATAGTACATATCAATTTGGGGTTGAAGGGTTACCTATATGTCTTGGGGTAGTCCACATTGTCTGCATCTTTCTCACGAGTCTTGGGGTGTTCGCTATAACCATAGTCATATCTCTGCCTTTACTATGATTATTGTGGCTCAAAGTTTTAAGTATAAATCATACTGCAGTACTTAATGAAACTCTGCCAAGTACATTATCTTTATGCCCCATCCCCGATGTGTCCGGAGGTGTTTCCCAACTAGAGTGGACAAGAGTAGAGGTAGGTGTGGCCACAATTGTTGTTGGGGAAGTTAAAAGGGAAGAGAGTTTGGTAAAGACTCGGTAACAGATTGGAGTGTATATGGAGATTTTCAAACCAACCAGCCATGTCAAACTGCGTCGGGCATTAAAGGCAATCGGCAGCATTTCTGCAGATGGCAATGAAACTATTATTTACACGATGGTGGTTCATCACCCCATGCCACATTTTAATATTGAATATTCTTCACGAATATAAGGTCATATTTGAAGTTGCTAAGCCAGTAAAAACCAATGTTCACTTTCAAGGAACATCACGTCCTTAAATCATACCACACACATTAACCCTTTCCATATATCTGGTATCAAAAGAGTTCTAGATAAGTTATTGCATGTGTAAGAAAGCCTTACTTGTTGTTGTTAACATTGTGAATTTTAAATGTGGGATAATAGGAGTAATTAATACAAACAATTGTAGATTTTGTTGTATAAATACTATCAGGAATAATAATTGAATTGAAAGTTCTTTGATTTATATATAGCCTGCCGGAGCTAAAAAGAAACCTGCCACCAGTAAACGAACATACTTGAGTGCGAATTGCTGGGGTTACTCAAATGTATAAGGTTATGCAAGATCTTGTCCACTGCAGTTGGAGGATGGTTGGAATCGTAGTGACCACGGTGATAGGACTTGTAGCAGTTGCTTCCACTGCCGCTGTTGCTGGATTAGCTCTACACCAGAGTATAGAAAACGCAGAATTTGTGCAACAATGACATGAACAATCACATTTGTTGTGGCAGCAGCAACGAGACATAGATGCTCATTTGACTGAACGAGTGGATAATCTGGAGCAAGTGGTTTCTGGCTTGGGAGATCAGCTAACGGTGTTGAATACCCGAGCTTTGTTGAAATGTGATTGGAATACTACTCAATTTTGTATTACTCCTGTTCCTTTTAACAGCACTGTACATAAATGGACTGAGATAAAGAGACTTTTAATAGGTCATAATAATCTTTCCCTAGAAATATAAGAATTAACACAGAACAGTTCTGAAACATTTCGCAATCAGTTACCATTGCTGACTGGGGCAGATTTGATGACTGGTATTGCACAAATTTTGATGTCTTTGAACCCTATGAGCCCTGTAAAAACTTTGCTGACCTCTGTTTCTAGTAATGTATTGATTGTTATTCTTGCCTTTGTCATTTTCACAGTCTGCTGGAGATGGTACCAAAGGGCAAACACCGAATCCCAGCGAGCCCAACATGTAATGATGGTTTTAAAAGAAATTCAAACTTGTAAATAAGGAAAGGGGAAATGTAGAGGACTATGTGCTCGCAGCAAGACGTTCCCAATAAGTCCTGCTCTTGCAAATGAAGCAGGGCGTTCCTTCCCTGCAAACAGGGAGAATAAAGGAGACAGCTGCTGACAGCAGACCCTGGGGGCTTGTTAATGTGTAAACATCTTGAAAATCCAGAAAGTCAGGGAAAGGTCAGAAAAATAACAACGTGTCTTGTGACTTGGCAATATTCCACAAATGACTGTATAAAATGAAGCAGAGTGCGCCATTCGAGACGGCCGCCATGTTTGTCTTGTCTTGTGTTGTCTTGTGTGTTCGTTCCTTGGTTTAGGAAACACACGGACCCCAACAATTCAATATGTGCAGTGGCAGAATCATTAAGATCCAATTAGTTGGGAACACTAGAGGCTGTCTGAAGGTTTAAGGCTTTTAAAAGACGATTTGTAGAGTAAACAACAATTAAACTGTATGAATTTTATAGCATCGATCAGCAGGAGTTATTTATTCTTGCAACTACTGCAGTGGTGTGCAGCCTTACAAATACTTCAGGAGCAGCTTGCAATAGCCGTAAATAAATAAAAATGACCTTATCCTCCAAATCTC
>NW_022163271.1:0-3260 GCF_008728515.1 Papio anubis | reverse complement strand
GTGTCTTGTGGTTGGTCTTCTCAAGGAGTATCTTTGTGGTGGTCTCTATATTTCCTGAATTTGAATGTTGGCCTGCCTTGCTAGACTGGGGAGATTCTCCTGGATAATATCCTGAAGAGTGTTTTCTAACTAAGTTCCATTCTCTCTGTCACTCTCAGGTATAGTAATCAAACATAGATTTGGTCTTTTCACCTAGTCCCATATTTCTTGGAGGCTTTGTTCATTTCTTTTTACTCTTTAATCTTGTCTTCTCACTTTATTTCATTAATTTGATCTTCAATCACTGATATTCTTTCTTCTGCTTGATCGAGACAGCTATTGAAGCTTGTGTATGGTTCACGAAGTTCTTGTACTGTTGTTTTCAGCTCCATCAGGTTCAGGTGATTCTCCTGCCTCAGCCTCCAGAGTACTTGGGATTACAGGCACGCTCCACCATGCCTGGCTATTTTTAGTAGAGATGGGGTGTCACCATGTTGGCCAGGCTGGTCTCAAACTCCTGACCTCAAGCAATCCACCTGCCTCGGCCTCCCAAAGTGCTGAAATTATAGGCATAGTCCATTGCACTCAGCTGAAAATAATTTTATGTATATTCCAAGTCAGAATACTTTATCTTTGAACATTTGATTACTTTAGAATACTATATTAATTCTTAGTTGAACTAATACAAGTTTAGATGTAAGGATCATGTTTATGTTGACTAAAAATTATTAATGTTTTACATATATGAAAGTAAAAATGACATAGTTTTTATACTTGTAGAATATTTTGAAATATATATTAGTTAATATTTTATATTCATTTTGGGTTTTCACATTGTTAGAGAGATCCACAGAAAACTAACACTTTGTGAATACCCAAATTTTAAGCATTTTGCTGGATGCATTCACAAATATTTTATTTAAAAAGAACATTAATAGAAGTTTCATACCATTTTGTGATTCATCAAACAGCAATTGAGTAATGGCATATAGCAACATTGCAGAGGTTAGTCTAGATAAAACTCATAACAGGGTAAAAGGAAGGAAAGGAAAAAGGATACCAGGCTGTATAAAGATTTTAAAAACAGGCCAGGTGTGGTGGCTCATGCCTGTAATCTCAGCACTTTGGGAGGCCGAGGTGGGCAGATCAGGAAGTCAGGAGATTGAGACTCATCCTGGCTAACATTGAAACCCTGTCACTATTAAAAGTACAAAAATTAGCTGGGCGTGGTGGCACACGCCTGTAGTTCCAGCTACTCAGGAGGCTGAGGCAGGAGAATCACTTGAACCTGAGAGGCAGAGCTTGCAGTGAGCTGAGATGGCGCTGCTGCACTCCAGCCTGGGTGACAGAGCAAGACTCTGTCTCAAAAAAAAAAAAAAAAAGGAAAAAAAAAAGATTTTAAAATCAAACATCTTATGTCTGAACCTTTGCCTGGAATTTCGTATTTTGTGAAAAGTGTTTTGTAAGTAGAGGACTTATAAGTACTGGAAGGCACCTAGTACACTACAGTGGCACAGATGTAGCAGATACTCAATGAAATGATTTTAACTTCTGGTATGTGTTATCTTCATTGTTCATTTATTAACCTAGCGAAAACCAGCCAATAGATGGAGTGGCATTGACCTGTAAAACTTCCAAGATCCCATCCAAGCTTAGTGTCCTCTGAAGTTCTCCATAATTTATTGTCCGTTCCCACCAATGTTTAGCATAAGCTACAAGCTTATGTTCTTAATCATCCTTCTATGTTTATGTGCTGATTTGCAAATAAATTGGCCTATGTGGCCTTTATCTTCACAGCCTAATAGTATCTACATAATTTAATAACTCTGTTATAAAACTGATGTTTCATAAAATTATGTCTCAAGTAAGTTCTGGCAAAATAATTACATATTTTTGCTTAACCTTTTCTGACTCTCCATTGCCTGCTGAATACAGTAAGTTCCCATTTAGTGTGAGGATTTAAAATGTTCTCGAAAACTGTGACCTGTAATTTCCCCAATTTTGCTGTAGCCTAATTGATAGAAATAGTTAAGTTTCTATGGCATATTTCTGGTCACAAAAACATTGCCAAACTTAGAAAGGCCCAAAACACTTACAGTATTAAACACTGAAATAAATGTGAGCTCTACATACATTTAAGAAAAGTTAAGTCAGGTGCAGTGGCCCGTGACTGTAATCCCAGCACTTTGGGAGGCCGAGGCAGGCAGATCACAGGGTCAAGAGATCGAGAGCAGCCTGGCCAACATGGCAAAACCCTGTCCCCACTAAAAATACAAAAAATTAGCCCAGTGTGAGGCTAAGGCAGGAGAATCACCTGAACGTGGGGGGAAGTGGAGTTTGTGGTGAGCTGAGATCGAGCCACTGCACTCCAGCCTGGGTGACAGAGGAAGACACAGATTTGAAAAATAAATAAATGAAAAATTAATTAAAATGTTACCAGAGCCACCCTAATGAAATAACTGGGAAAGTTCTTTTTCTTACTGTGTTTCTTTAGTTTCTTTATTTTATTTGTAGGCACAGCTGCATAAAGAAACCAGATGGCCTAACAACACCAGAGCTTCTCCACTCCTGACCAGATATCAGAAGGAGATAAGATCCCTAACCAGCACAAACTTGAACAAGTGACCCTAGTTGGTTTTAGATTTTTTTTTTTTTTTTTAAGACAGAGTCTTCCTCTGTCGCCCAGGCTTGGGTGCAGGGGCACCATCTCAGCTCGCTGCAACCTCCAGCTCCCAGGTTCAAGCAATTTTCCTCCTCAGCCTCCTAAGAAGCTGGGATTACAGGTGTGTACCACCTCGCCTGGCTCATTGTTTTTGTATTTTTTAATGTAGAGACTGGGTTTCACCATGTTGGCCAGGCTGGTCTCGAACTCCTCACCTTAGGTAATCCACTCACCTCGGCCTCCTAAAGATGTATGTTTATGCACTGAACCTGTGCACCTAGAGTCCCACCCTGCACAGTTCTTAAAAACCCCTGATAAAATCGTGTTATTAATTCTAGTGATATTTTAGTGAATCCTTTTCTTTTTTTTCAGAAAATTATTTCATTTGGAATAATGACAGTTCTACTTTTATTTTACAATCTGGACAATTTCTTTCTATTGTAGAATTTCCGTGGCTAATACCTCCAATGCAACGCTGAAAAGAGTGGTTAAAGTGGGAAGTCTTGTCTTCTCAAACTTTCAGGTAAAGAAGCGCGAGTCTGTCACCATTCAGTGTGATGTTAGCTATGGAGTTTTGTATAGATACCTCTTAGTGGGTCTCAGAATCTTTTTCTGTTAG
>NW_022163270.1:0-108403 GCF_008728515.1 Papio anubis | reverse complement strand
AGGAATGTACCACCAATACCTGGCTAATTTTTGTATTGTTTATAGAGATGGGGTCTTATTATGTTGCTGATCTTGAACTTCTGGCGATCCTCCTGCCTTGGCCTCCCAAAGTGTTGGGATTACAGGCGTGAGCCACTGTGCCAGGCTAGAACTCTGATTCTTTTTTTTTTTTGAGACGGAGTTTCACTCTTGTTGCCTAGGAGTGCAATGGCACGATCTCGGCTCACTGCAGCCTCCACCTCCCAGGTTCAAGCTATTCTCCTGCCTCAGCCTCCCAAGTACCTGAGATTACAGGCATGCGCCACCATGCCCAACTAGTTTTGTATTTTTGGTAGAGACGGGGTTTCTCCATGTTGGTCAGGCTGGTCTTGAACTCCTGGCCTCAGGTGATCCACTTGCCTCGGTCTCCCGAAGTGCTGAAATTACAGGTGTGAGCCACTGTGCCCAGCCAGAACTCTGATTCTTAAATGGCCTCATTAAAGAACCAGCATTTTTGAGAGGCATTGCATTCATGGGGTCATTGTGCACTCATGCTTTAGGACATTAAGCTGGGCACGGTGGTTCATGCCTAGAAATCCCAGCCTTTTGAGAGGCCAAGACAGGAGGATCGCTTGAGGCCAGAGGTTTTAGACCAGCCCGGGCAACATAGTGAGACCTCATCTCTACTAAACATAAAAATAAATAAATTAATTAACTGGGTGTAGTGGTGACAGGGCTTGGCAGTTCCGTGCTTCAGGACATCATCTGGTCAAGAATATTCCCTTTGGCCGGGTGCAGTGGCTCATGCCTGTGATCCCAGGACCTTGAGAGTGTGAGACGAGAAGACTCCCTGAGGCCAGGAGTTCAAGACCAGCCTGGGCAGCATAGCAAGACTCTTCCTCTACCCAAAAAATTTAAAAATTAGCCAGGTGTGGTGACAAGCACCTGTAGTCCCAGCTACTCAGGAGGCTGAGATGGGAGGGTCACTTGAGCCCAGGGGGTTGAGGTTGCAGTGAGCTGTGATTGTGCCAGTGCACTCCAGCCTGGGTCATAGAGCAAGACCTTGTCAAATAAAAAAATAAACCAAATAAAGCGAGAGCCCACCCTTTATTCACTTACCACAATAGTGTAAGCAAGATGCTAAGTGGAAGAAAACACCAGCGCCCCTGGTTCCATCTCCCACTGTGGAACAGCATAGAGTATTGGCTGGTGCACTGTGTCAGTGCGGAGACAGCACACAGGTGAGGCGTCTCGCTGCTGAGGGAGCCCAGAGCAAAGGGCTCCTGCAGTTTTATGGTCCTGGGGGACTAGGGTGGGGACAGGGAATCAGGGACAAAGACTCTGAGTGGAAAAATACTGAATACCGTCAGGGTAGACAAGAAGTTTCTTCATGGTTTTCCTCTCTCCCCTGATAAGAGGTCTTGGCCTGAGGAAGGGGCACCTGGGCTAAGAATGACAGCTATGTGTAGGAGCACGGCTGGCCAGCGGGGCCTGAGCCCTTGACTGCAGCTCCCTTTGCAGACTGCAATGCCCTGGCTGTGCACCACGCCTGGTGTGGGGAGGACAGCTTTTCCCAGGGAGGCCTGCCAGGTAAAGCCTAGGTAACTGCCTAGGGTTGGGCCAGAAAAAAAAACCACACATAGGTATTTGACCAGGAGCCAGACTCCTCCAGGATGCTACGTCTGACAGATAAAGTAGCCAGAGACGACTTACTTACTTACTTACTTACTTTATTTATTTATTTAGGAGGGGACAGGGTCTTGCTCTGTTGCCCAGACCAGAGTACAGTAGCACAATCATTGCTTACTACAACCTTGAACTCCTGGGCTCAAGCAATCCTCCCATCTCAGCCTCTTGAGCAGCTGGGACCACAGGCACATGCCACCTAGCCCAGCTAATAAAAAAAACTTTTTGTACAGACGGGGGAGTCTCTGTGTTGCCCAGGCTGGTCTTGAACTCCTGACCACAAGGGATTTTCCCTGCCTCAGCCTCCCAAACTGTTGGGATTACAGGTGTAAGCCACCGTAGCCTCCCACAGTAGGCCAGTCAGAGACTTTAAATGACTTGTCTAAGTTTCTTCATTTTGGTGGCTGCAGAGCTGGGACCAGAATAAAGCTTTTTGGGCTCTACCCTGGTTATATCACACTGGGCCCTAAGTGGCTACATGAACAGTTGTAGCCTCACATATGACAGGAAGTTGCTCTTCTGCTTTAAGAGGTTGTCCAACCCTGGCCAGCCAGAGTGAACCGTCAATTTCCGAAGCCTGTTGTGGGAGGCAGAATTTCAATCCCATGACCTGGACATGCCTACCTGATGTAGGGCCCACAGAAATTGTGGGATAATAAATGGGTGTTGTTTTAAGCCACTGACTTAGCAGTCATTTGCCATGGTAGCAACAGAAAAACAAATATGCATGTCCAAAAGCGCAGCGTAAGCTCCATCCTGCCCTCTCCTCCTCACCATCCTGTCACGACCACTCTCAGACCTGGCCACCACTCCCACCATCAATTGTCCCTTTGGGTCCTCTGTGAAAACTGTTCTTTTAATGCCCAGTCCAGACATTCCTGAGTGCAGCTCCAAGTTCATATTAAGCTGCCAGATTAGGAAGGCATTGGGCCCATTCTCTGACGTCAGGATGCCTGATGATGGCATCCCATCCCCTCTGTCTGTGAGATACCCTGTGGAAAACTCTCAGATCAAGGAACTAGTGTTGCCAGGTAAGATACAGGATGCCCAGTTAAATATGAATTTCAGGCTGAGTGCAGTGGCTCATGTCTGTAATTCCAGCACTTTGGGAGGCCAAGGCGGGAGGATCGCCTGAGGTCAGGAGTTTGAGACCAGCCTGGCCAACACAGTGAAACCCCATCTCTACTAAAAATACAAAAATTAGTTGGACATGGTGGTAGGTGCCCATAATCCCAGCTACTCCAGAGGCTGAGGCAGGAGAATCGCTTGAACCCAGAAGGCGGAGGTTGCAGTGAGCCAAGATCATGCCATGGCACTCCAGCCTGGGCAACAGAGTGAGACTGTCTCAAAAAAATAAATATATAAAAAAGCAATGGAGAAACAAATGATTTATTAGTGTGTCCCAAATATTGCAGGGGACATACTTACACTAAAAATGTTTCATTTTTTTCAAGACTGATAATCCTAAAGGGAACAGATATTAAAACTAGAGTATTCTAGAGCAAGTAAAACTTACCAGGAAAGTAGTAAGTCATGACCTAAATTTGATCTAGCCTCCCCTTTCTGGGATAAGTGCCCTTTTGTTCCTGCCACCACCAAATCTGATATCAGAAAAGGATCTTCGGTCAGTGCTTACACTTCAGTGGGGATTTTTTTGTCAGCAGGGAGTGCCTGCATCTTTAAACCTGTATTCTTTTTTCCTTATTTTTATAGTCTTAGGGCCTGCAAGTGCAGGTTTCTTACATGCATCTATTATGTCGTGGTAAAGCCAGGGCTTTCAGGGTGCCTATTACCCAAATAGATTGCACCCAATAGGTAATTTTCAGCCCTCACCTCCTCCCACTCTCCCATGTTTTATAGTCTCCAGTGTCTATTATTCCACGCTGTGTGTCCACGTGCACCCATTGATTCAACCTATATTCTTTTTCTCTTTTTTTTTTTTTGAGATGGAGTCTTGCTCTATCGCCCAGGCTGGAGTATAGTGGCATGATCTCGGCTCTCTGCAACCTCCGCCTCCTGAGTTCAAGCTATGCTCCTGCCTCAGTCTCCCAAGTAGCTGGGATTACAAGTGCCTGCCACCATGCCCGGCTAATTTTTATATTTTTGTGAGACTGAGTTTAACTATGTTGGCCAGGTTGGTCTCCTGACCTCAAGTGACTCCCCCCGCCTCGGCCTCCCAAAGTGCTGGGATTGCAGGTGTGAGCTACCACAACCAGCCTCTTTTTTTTTTTTTTTTTTTAATTTAGGGGATAGAAGTGCAGATTTCTTACAAGCATATATTGCATAGTGGTGAAGTCTGGGCTTTTGGTGAACCCATTACTTGAATTGTGAACATTGTACCCAATAGGCAATTTTTCGACCCTCACCCTTTCCCACCTTCCCACCCTTTGGAGTCTCCAGTGTCTAATATTCCACCTGTATGTCCACGGGTACCCAGTTCTTAGCTCCCACTTTTAAGTGAGAACGTGCACTGTTTGACTTTCTATTTCTGAGAGATTTCACTTAGGATAATGGCCTCCAGTTCCATTCACGGTGCTGTAAATGTCATGAGTTCGTTCCTTTTTATGTCTGAGTAGTATTCCATAGTGTATACATGCCACAGTTTCTTTATCCTGTGTTGACGGACACTTAGGTTGACGTCATATTTTTGCTACTGTGAATAGTGCTGCCATAAACATATGAGTGTGGGCGGGTAGATTCTTTTTGATACAATGATTTATTTACTTTTGAGTAGATACCCAGTAGTGGGATTGTTGAAGCAATGGTAAAGACTTTTTGAATCTTAATATTGTTATATTTAATATCACTTGATCCTGTCAGTTTCATTCTGGAGAGGATGAACCTCACAGAACTGACATGGCCTGGTACTCCCGTGCTTCAGGACATTGTCTGGTCAAGAATGTCCCCTTTGGTTAGGTGCGGTGGCTCATGCAGGTAATCCTAGCACTTTGAGAGGCCGACGTTGGAAGATCGTTTGAGGCCAGGAGTTTGAGGCCAGTCTGGCCAAAGTAGGGAGACCTCGTTTCTACAGCAAACTTAAAAAATAAATTAGCTGATTGTGGTGGTACATGCCTGTAGTTCCACCTACCCAGGAGGCTGAGGTGGGAGGATCACTTGACTCTGGGAGGTTTTTTTTTTTTTTGAGACAGAGTCTTGCCCTGTCGTCCAGGCCGGAGTACAGTGGCATAATCTTGGTTCACTGCAACCTTCGCCTCCCAGGTTCAAGCGATCCTCCTGCCTCAGCCCCCCTAGTACTTGGGATTGCAGGCATGCACCACCATGCCCGGCTAATTTTTGTGTTTTTGGTAGAGACGGGGTTTCACCACATTGGCCAGGCTGGTCTCGAACTCCTGACCTCAGGTGATCCATCTGCCTCAGCCTCCCAAGGTGCTGGGATTACAGGCATGAGCCACTGCGCCCGCCCTTTAACTCTGGGAGGTTGAAGTTGCAGTGTGAGTTGTGCTCACACCATTGCAGTCCAGCCTGGGCAACAGAGCAAGACCCTGTCTCAAAAAAAAAAAAAAAGAAATGTTCCCTTGGGGCCTCAGATAAATTCCACCCACCCACCTCCCCACTCCCTGCCGAGGAGCTGCCTCTCTGGTCTCTGTCTGAGGCTCCCTTTTCAGCAGGTGGGGTGCTCACCCCTGAATAGGATACCAGGAGACAAGTTTTGTCCAGCACCTCTGATACAGCGCTCTCTTGTGTGTTTTGGTGACAAGTGAATCAGGTTTCCATTTAAAACACTAATGCCAAAAGGGAGAGAGAGAAAAAAAATAACAGGCCTGGATGACTTTGGAGGATGATTCTTTGTCTTGATTCTGAAGGCCAGAATGGAAAGTTGGCAACTCATCCTGAAAGACGAGAGTGCTACAGGCAGCTGCGTAGCTAAGAGATAAAAACTACCAACGGGGGCAGCTCATCTAACCTGAACCATAGTGGAGAAGGGACGGACAGGCGAGTGCTCCATTTGAATCTAGGTCTCAGCCTCCCAGGGTGGGATCGTGTTGCCCAATCGTGACGTCACTCAAATCATTCCCACGCCTGTGGCCCATTTTTGAAATTACTTCACAATGGACGCAGAAGCCAAATTTGAAATAAATGACTCCATGACTCAGACTGTTAATCTCTGTTTTGACAACCAACAAGAAGTCATTGGGAACTTTAACTTATATTTGGTAGGGAACATCACAACTTCATGCAAAGGTCTCTTTAACTTATCCTCCCACCCCAGGAAAGTGTCAATTGTGTACAGGCAAGAAAGCAGATTCCCTTGTGTTTGGGGACAATAGCCAGGCTTCCTCTTCAGCAGAAAGCCTTGTGGAAGAAGTTAAGAATGCAGCCTTTGGAGTCAGGCCTGTGCTTGCACATGAATCTATACCCCACTGTCCTCCTCTGTAGGTGGCAATAATAATATCACTCACTTCCTAGGATTGTTGCGGTGATGCAATGAGATCAAAAGTTTTAGCAAGATGTCCTGTAGACACAACAAATGCAGGCAATTTTGATGTATGCTTGTATTTGTAAACACAGAGTGTCAGAGCGAAACAAAACAAAACAAAAAAAAAAATGAGAAGTCCTTGGTCCTGCTGGTTATTGTTTTTATTTCTTGTCGGTGAGGTGCTTATTAGCTACCTGTCAACAATAACGCCCTGCACACCTGGGAGATTTGAGGAAGCATGCAGAACCGTCCCACTAAGTCTTTGTTGTTGTTGTTGTTATTTTTATTTATTTATTTATTTATTTAGAGACGGAGTCTTACTCTGTTGCCCTGGCTAGAGTACAGTGGCATGATCTCAGCTCACTACAACCTCCACCTCCTAGGTTCAGGCGGTTCTCCTGCCTCAGCCTCCCGAGCAGCTGGGATTACAGCTGTGCGCCACCAAGCCCGACTAATTTTTGTGTTTGTTTGTTTGTTTGTTTGTTTCTTTTAGAGACGGGGTTTTACCATGTTGGCCAGGTTGGTCTCAAACTCCTGACCTCAAGTGGATCCACTGGCCTTAGCCTCCCAAAGTGCTAGGATTATAGGCGTGAGCCACCATGCCCAGCCATTGTTGTTTTTTAGAGACAGAGTTGCTGTGTACCCAGGCTGGACTCAAACTCCTGGGATCAAGTGATCCTCTCCCTCAGCCTCCCAAGTATCTGGGACTACAGGCACACGCCACTGCGCCCAGCTTACCAAGTCACTTAACAGGACTATTGCTGGCTAGAGACAGCACAGCCTAGCCTCCTCACCGAGGGCTGTGGGATCGGCGTGCAGAAGCATTTTCTTTCTCTGATACAAGTTGCTGTGAGAAGCAAAAATTAAACTCCGACTAACACCAGATGATGACCTTCAAAATGTTCTCTTGAATGACAGAAAGCTTGTGCGACATCCCATCCTTTTCTTCGGTTTATTCCTGCTGTTGTTTTTCTGACTCCTTGTCTGATTTCTGAGTTGGCTCCCTCATTCAGCCTTACCTTATCTGAAATGGATCCATGAAGTAAAAACAATTTCTTGTGGTTTTTACCTTGTTTTACCTCTAACTAGAAGTAAAATCACTCATGTTTACCATCTGCCTACAACCTGCTGGGGGTTCTGAATTCAACACAGGAATCTGAATTTTCACAAAAGCTTTTCAAAGTTTCAGAAGCTCTTTTGACTCTTATTTCGAATGCATCCTGGAAGCTGTGTTAGTTCACCCACAGGACCTGGAATGGCTTTGCCCAGGAGATATGATTGGCCAACTCTGCTGCTTCCCCTCTCATTTCTCTTATTTACTCTCCTGTCTTTCTCTCTCTCTCTCTTTTTTTTTTTTTTTTTTTTTGAGGCAGGGTCTCACTTGGTCGCCAAGGCTGGAGTGCAGCGGTGAAGATTCACTGCAGCCTCGATCTCCCTGACTCAAGAGATCGTCCCATCTCAATCCCACAAGTGGCTGGGACTATGGGTATGCGCCACCATGCCTGGCTACTTTTTATATTTCTTGTAGAGAAAGGGTTTCACCATGTTGGCCAGGTTGGTCTCAAACTCCTGGCCTCAAGCAGTCCTTCCGCCTTGGCCTCCCAAAGTGCTGGGAAGGTATAGGCGTGAGCCACTGCTCATGGCCTTATGGGATGTTTTATGTTCTTTTGTGATCTTTTTCTCCTTTTAAAATTCTAACATTCTTGTACAATTATGTTCATAGCAACATTATTCACAATAGATAAAATGTGGAAGCAACCCAAGTGTCCATCCATGAATGAATGGCTAAGCAAAATGTGATATATCCATGCAATGAAATATTACTCAGCCTTGAAAAGGAAGGCAATTCTGTCACATGCTACTACATGAATGAAGTTTGAGGACATTATGCTAAGTGAAATAAGCCAGTCACAAAAAAACAAATGCCGTATGATTCCATTTGTATGAGGGACTCTCATCATTCTCTCACTTCTGTAATCCCTGCAGGACACTGGTGGCTCTGGAGTGGACTCCTAGTGTATTTGCTGGCCAACATCCCTTCCTTCTTCTATTACAGCATTTCCTTACCAATTCTATTTGGTGGGTGGGGCAAGGGGAAGGGCTGTCACTCACAACACTCCATCTCCAGGCCATAGTGATTGGCCCAGGGATAGGCATGTGACCGAGCCAGGCAAACTGGAGTGTTCTCCAACTTGTGGAGACATTTGGAGGTCTCCAACGTTACATTTGGATGTTAGGAAGGGTAGAGAGACTCTCTTGTTCTTGGATCTTAAGCTCTAAGATTGCTAATCCTTAGTCATGTTCCTTGGAGGAGGCTTGGCTGCTGCAGCATAAAATGAAACGAGTCCACAGACAGAAGCAAAACTAAGCGATGAAGTTAATGTGTATTAATAAATTTCTGGTTAAAGTGGTTGGATTCAGGTTTCTGCCACTTGCAACTAAAAAAGTCCTGATTAAGATATAACCTTGGCTTATGCCTGTAATCCCAGCACTTTGGGAGGCCGAGTGGGCAGATCATGAGGTCAGGAGTTCAAAACCAGCCTGGCCAATAAAGTGAAACCCCATCTCTACTAAAAATACGAATTAACCGGGTGTGGTGGCGCATGCCTGTAATCCCAGCTACTCTGGGAGGCTGAAGCAGGAGAATTATTTGAACCCGGGAGGCAGACGTTGTAGTGAGCCAAAATTGCGCCATTGCACTCCAGCCCGGGCAACAAGAGCAAAACTCCATCTCAAAAAAAAAAAAAAAAAGATATAACCTCAATTTTAGGAACATCTACTGCCTTCCATTCATATTTTAAGGAGGTGTACTACATTCACTTTATTTAAAAAATCTTTATTTAAAAATAATTATACATTCTTAGGAAGTTGTAAAGGTAGTATAGAGAAGTCTGTGTAGCCTTCACCCAATTTCCTTCAATAACTACATTTTTTGTAACTATAGTACACTATCAAAAACAGGAAATTAACATTGGGACAATGTGTGTGTGTGTGCGTGTGTGCGTGTGTGTGTGTAGTTCTCTGTCATTTTACCACATCAGATTCATGTAACTAGCATTGTAATCAAAACAGAACTTTTCCATTACTACAAAAATGTCACTTGTACTACTCATTATCATAGTCTACTAGTGTCAACATTTTACTAGTTTGAATGAAATGTACAAACCTCACCTCCCTTTACATTCTTTTAACCTCCCCATTATAGGATAATTGTCTTAACTATTTCCTCTGCATGCATTGAAACCACATCTGACATTGTTATAATTTTCGCTTCAACTATCAAACACAATTTAGAAAACTCCAGAAGGGAAGGAAAGTCTATTGTATTGACTCCTATTTTTACTTTTGTTGTTATTGTTTTCTTTTCTGATATTCCAGTCTTTTTTATTTTATTACTTCTTTTCTCTTAAGAGAACTTTCTTTAGCCATTCTTTTAAAGCAGTTCTACTAGTGACAGATTCTCTTAGTTTTGTTTCATATGAGGATGTCTTGATTTCCCTTTTATTTCCGAAGACTGTATTAACTGGATGTAGAATTCTGGGTTGACAATTCTTTTCTTTCAGAACTTGAAAAATGCTGTGCCAATTCCGTCTGGCCTCATGGTTTCTGATGAGAAATCTGCTGCCACTGGAATTGTTTTTCCCTTATATGTAAGGAGAATTTCTCTCATGTTTCTTTAAAATATTTTCCTTTTTCTTTAGTTTTCAGAGTTTGACTGTGATGTGTCCTGGTATGGATTCTTTGGCTTTATCCTGTTTGAGATTCTCCAGGTTTCCTGAATCCTTAGGTTTATGCATCTTGCCTAATTTGGGGAAATTTCAGCCATTATTTCTTCAGATACTTTTCTAGTACTTTCTGCCCCCTTTGTCCTCTCCTAGGACTTTGATGACACAAATATTTTGATATTTTTTCCACAGCTCTCTGAGGATCTCTTCTTTTCTTTTTCCAGCCTATTTTCTCTGTTTTACTATTGAACCCATCCACTGAGTTTTTCACTCGGTTATTGTATTTTCAGTTCAAAATTTTTGACTTGAGTTTTTTTTTATTGCTTTATTTCTTTGGTCAGATTTATATTTTTTTCCATTTGGTTCAAGCATGTTCATAATTGATCATTAAAGCTTTTTTATTTTTCACTAAGGGACTATGATTGTACCACTGCACTCCACTCTGTTGCCTAAGTTGGAGTACAGTGGTGCAATCATAGCTCACTGCAGCTGTGGATTCCTAAGCACAAGTGATCCTCCCACTTCACCCTCCCAAGTAGCTAGGAGTGCAGGCACATGTCACCAACCAACTAAATTTTTTAGTTTTATTTTTTGTAGATGCATGGTCTTACCATGTTGCCCAGGCTGGTCTTGAACGCCTATCCTCAAGTGATCCTCCTGCCTCAGGCTCCAAAGCACTGGGACTACAGGCATGAGACACCATGCCTGGCCTCATTAAAGCATTTTTTTTTTTAAGATGGAGTTTCGCTCTTCTTGCCCAGGCTGGAATGCAATGGCACAATCTGGGCTCATTGCAACCTCTTTCTTCCTGGTTCAAGCAATTCTCCCACCTCAGCCTCCCAAGTAGCTGGGATTACAGGCACCTATCACCATACCCAGCTAATTTTTGTATTTTTAGTAGAAACGGAGTTTCACCACGTTGGCCAGGCTGGTCTCAAACTCCTGACCTCAGGTGATCCGCCTGCCTCGGCCTCCTGAAGTGCTGAGATTACAGGCGTGAGCCACTGCGCCTGGCCTAAAGCATTTTTATAATGGCTATTTTAAAATTCTTGTCAGATAATTCTAACATCTGTGCCATCTTGGTGTTGGTGCATCCTGGTTATGCTTTCTCATTCCAATTGATATTTTCCTGGTTCTTGATACGGTGAGTGATTTTCTATTGAAACATAGACATTTGGAGTATTATGTTAGACATTGTGTCTCTTATTCAAATCTTCTGTTGAACAGACCTCCTCTCACATTGCTCTACTCATTACTGCTAGGTATGTGTTGACCCGAGGTTACTCACTCTGCCTTCACTGATGCCTGGGATACCTCCTTGTTTTTGATAAGCAGGGGTGGAAGATCAGCCCCCCTACTAGGCCTCCACTGATTATCCTAGATGGGGGGCACAGGGGTGCCTTGTTACTGCTCCGTACGTGGCACCTACTGAGGCCATGGGGGGGTCACTTCCTTACCCTGGGCAGGGCTGAAAGTCTTGACTCTCCACTAGGCTTCCTCTGACACAGCCCCAGTGGTGTCTGTCTCATCACTGCAAGCTTGGCAACGGCAGCATTCTGAACCCTCCAGTCAGCCTTTGCTGGTGGGAGTGAGTGTGGAGCCACAGCTTTATCTGTGATATTTGGCTGGAGTAGAGTGGTTGTTTGTCTAAAAGTTTTCCTTCTTGCCAGGCTACCCCTTTTCTCTTCCTTCGGCTAGAAAGAGCAGATTTTTCTTGAGTTTTGTTTTGTTTCTGATTTTTGTTCCTGTTGGTGTTTGTGTGTTACCAGCTTCTCTGGCATCCAGAATGGGGAATATGAGTCAGAAGGAAAACCCAGGAAACTCACTCATTGTTGTTCTTCAGGTTCTGAGGTCCCTGGTCAGGCTAACTTCTTCTCTTTACTTTTCAGAGTCTTTCTGTGTTTTATATGTGAGGTCCAGGGTTTTAGTTGTACTTGGTGAGATGAATAGGAAGAAGTCCATCTGCTCCATTTCTTTCTGGAAGTCAACATCCCACATTTGTTTTTGAAACTGTATTAACTCCTTCTGGAATATGCAAGGATATGCATAAATAAATGGTGGCAGATATCTTTCAAGTCCCAACTCAAATCTCATCTTCTCTATGGAGTCTTCCCTTAGGGTCTTCTTCTGGTTGCTTACTGAACTCTATTTCTACTTCCATCGCTGTAGTAATGTTATTATGTTAGTGCCCATCTCTCTATGCTTTCATGGAACACAGACTGCACTCAGATTTGCTGGTGTATTTGTTATATGAGTGCATCCAAAGGAAGGATGCAGTAGTAAACTTTCGTAACAAGTAAGAAGCTAGAATTCAATCACAAGCTGTGCTGTCTTAGGGATTCTTGTTTGTATACAAACTTTTCCATGTATCTGTGCTAAATTTTCTTGCTATGACTTTTAGGCATCTTCAATCATATAATTCAAATTTATCCGTAGATCTGGCCAAACAGGTTATACATTAAGTCTTCTGTAAATATTAGTGTAATGTATACTGGTTGGGGGGAAATCTCTTTCCCGATGTCCAAACAAATCCCCAAAGCTCACATGATGGAAAGGTCCGGAGGCTATGCTCTTTAATCTTTGTACCACTAGCTTCTAGCACTCTATAGGATATGTGAAAGGTAAAAGAATTTTCACTTGTTAATTTTAATTTTCTCTGTGAAGTAAGAGGCAAGGTCATTTACTGAAAGAGAAGGCAAATGGAATAGGCATCTTGAAAGACAGGTGATGAGCTGGGTGCAATGGCTCATGGCTGTAATTCCAACACTTTGGGAGGCTTTGGTGGGAGGATCACTTGAGGCCAGGATTTTGAGACCAGCCTGGGCAATATGGCGAGACATCATCTCTACAAAACCTTTAAAAATTAGCCAGGTATGGTGGCTCATGCCTACAGTCCCAGCTACTTGGCAAGATGAGGTGGAAGGATCCCTTGAGCCCAGGAGTTCCAGGTTACAGTGAGCTATGATCAGGCCACTGCACTCTAGCCTGGGTGACAGAGCAAACTTCTCTCCTAAACAAATAAAAAATAAAGAAAAAATAGGCCGGGCCCTGTGGCTCACGTCTGTAATCCTAGCACTTTGGAAGGTCGAGGTAGGTGGATCACCTGAGGTTAGGAGTTTGAGACCAGCCTGGCCAACATGGTGAAACCCTGTCTCTACTAAAAATACAAAAATTAGCCGGGCGTGGTGGTGTGTGCCTGTAATCCCAGCTTCCTGGGAGGCTGAGGAAGGAGAATCCCTGGGACACAAGAGGCAGAGGCTGCAGTAAGCCGAGATCGCGCCACTACACTACAGCCTGGGCGGCAAAGTGAGACTTCATCTTCAAACCAAAAAAAAAGAAAAGAAAAGAAAAATAAAGAAAGACAGGTGATGGCTTAGATTCTACCCAATGTAAAAAAAAAAAAAAAAAAAGTAGATTACTTTGTGTAGAATTGGAGAAATGAGGGAGAAAGTGTTGTCTGGGACCATTTAAGCTTTGAAGGAGTTTATTCCTGAAAAAAGAAAAGTGAACAATACTCAAGAACGAAGAAGAAATATAAAAATAAGTTTATTCTCATTACTAAGCTGTATAATCTTACAAAAGAAAATTTAGAATACTGGCCAGATTCTGTGGCTTGTGCTTGTAATCCTAGCACTTTGGGAGGCTGAGGTAGGAGGATTGCTTGAACCCAAGAGTTCAGGGCCAGTCTAGGCAACACAGTGAGAACCTATCTCTACAAAATTTAAAAATAAAAAAAATTAACCAGGCATAGTCGTGCATGTTTGTAGTCCCAACTATTTGGGAGGCTGAGGTGGGAGGATTACCTGAGCCCAGGAGATTAAGGTGGCAGTGAGCCATGATCACCCCACTGTACTCTAGCCCGGGCAACAGAGCAAGACCCTGTCTCAAAAACAAACAACATGGCTCACACCTGTAATCCCAGCACTTTGGGAGGCCGAGACGAGCAGATCACGAGGCCAGGAGATCGAGACCATCCTGACTAACACGGTGAAACCCCGTCTCTAATAAAAATACAAAAATTAGCGGGGTGCGGTGGTGGGTGCCTGTAGTCCCAGCTACATGGGAGGCTGAGGCAGGAGAATGGTGTGAACCTGGGAGGTGGAGCTTGCAGTGAGTGGAGATCGCGCCACTGCACTGAACCTGGGCGACAGAGCGAGACTCCGCCTCAAAAAAAAAAAAACAGGCTGGGTGCGGCGGTCTCATGTCTATAATCCCAGCACTTTGGGAGGCCAAGACAGGTGGATCACCTGAGGTCAGGAGTTCAAGACTAGCCTGGCCAACATGGTGAAACCCCATCTCTACTAAAAATACAAAAAAATTAGCCGGGTGTGGTGGCAGGCACATGTAATCCCAGCTAATCAGGAGGCTGAGACAAGAGAATCACTTGAACCTGGGAGACAGAGGTTGCAGTGAGCCAAGACTGTGCCATTGCACTCTGGCCTGGGCAAGAGACAAGAGTGAAACTCTGTCTCAAAAAAAAAAAAAAAACCCAAGAACAACAACAAAAATGTAGAGTACTATACACAGTTAAGCATGAAAGTTTAAGCTACCTTATATAATGTCTTCTCCCCTTGGATAATCGCTGTTAACATTTTGGTATACACAATATAATTATAGTCTTTTTAAAAGCAGAAATATACTTTTTAAATGGTATCATGGTTTTCATATCATTTTGTTGACTACTTTTTGTGTTTTTATAAATCATGAATAATTTTTCATGTCATAATTGTCTTTCCTACAATACCATGTTTAATTGCAGCAGGTCGTGCTCTATTATATACCTAAATTTTTTTTTTGAGATGGCGTTTTCTTGCTCTTGTTGCCCAAACTAGAGTGCAATGGCTTGATCATGGCTCACTGCGATTTCTGCCTCCCGAGTTCAAGCAATTCTCCTGCCTCAGCCTCCTAAGGAGCTGGGATTAGAGGCTCACACCACCATACCTGTCTAAGTTTTTGTATTTTTAGTAGAAACAGAGTTTCACCATGTTAGCTAGGCTGGTCTCAAACTCCTGACCTCAGCTGATCTGCCCAACTCGAACTCCCAAAGTGCTGGGATTATAGGCGTGAGCCCGGCCATACCTACATATTTTATTTAAATAATTTCCCCTATTTATTGAGCATAATGGTTTTACAGCTTTTCAGTATTATAAACAGCACAAGCATGACCCTCTTTGTCACTATGACTTAGAGCACAATCATGATACATTCTAGAAGTAGAATTCCTAAATCGAAATTTAGGCAAAAGTCTAAGACCCTTGAAATGTATTGCAAAATGCTTGTTGAATATCTTGATATTACTGTGACTTTTATATTAGCCAACTTAAATGACCACTAGCAGTTTGTGAGAGTGAAGAAAGCATTTCTGTTAAGGGAGATGTGAGCATTTCTTCTATGCTGAATGGAAGATGACAGCATAAAAGAAGTTGCAATTATTTTTATTTTTATTTTTTTGAGACAGAGTCTCACTCTGTCCCCCAGGCTGGAGTGCGGTGGCATGATCTCAGCTCACTGCAACCTCTGCCTCCTGGGTTCAAATGATTCTTCTGCCTCAGCCTCCCAAGTAGCTGGGATTACAGGTGCACACCACCATGCCCAGCCAATTTTTGTATTTTTAGTAGAGATGGGGTTTTGCCATGTTGACCAGGCTGGTCTCGAACTCCCGACCTCAGGTGATCCACCTGCCTTGGCCTCCCACAGTGCTGGGATTACAGGTATGAGCCACCGTGCCCGGCCAGAAGTTGGAATTATAGGAGAGGGCCGGTCGCAGCCTTGAGGAGATGGGACGAGGTGAATGTGGAACATGAGAATATGGAGATGAAGGGATGCTTCTGAGATGGGAAGGAAAAGAAAATATGGGTTTGTAGTGAACCTGCAGGCATGGGGGGGGTGGGACATGGATGAAGTTCCCCTGACACACTCAAGTTTCTCTGTGAAGTAAAAGGCAGACTCAGTTGTTGAGCAAGAAGAAGGCAGGAATGAGATATGACCTTGAGTAGGGTGGAAAAGTTTTGGAACAGCCAATGAGCAACGCAGGTGAGGGAGCCTGACCAAATACCTAAGAGGATTGCCAGGATGTTCTATGCACACATCCCAGGGCGGCGATCATGAGTGTATAGTGTTACCCATCTAGAGAGCTGTTCTTCAACCTGGAACTGCCCTGTGGCTGGGCTCTTCCCATCATTCAGACCTTTAGTAAATTGACATTCTCAGAGAGAGCCTCTCACATCATATTATCTAAAGACACACCTGTTCTGTGCCTTTGGCACGCCATTCCATTATCAAAGTACTGTTGCCATGGAAAGGATGTACTTTATTTATGTGTTTCCATTTACTCATTTGTTTTTATTTGTCCTTCACTACATTGTAAGCACCTGAGCAGACATCTGCTTATATTATTCATCACTGTGTTCTCAATGCATAGAACAATGTCTAGCGCATTACAGACCTTTAAAATAAATATTGATTTTAAAGTTTTAAGGACTTTTAAAATAAATATTGATTTTTTTTTTTTGAGACAGTCTCACTCTGTCACCCAGGCTGGAGTGGTGCAGTGGTGCAATCTCGGCTCACTGCAACCTCCGCCTCCCAGGTTCAAGCGATTCTCCTGCCTCAGAGTAGTTGGGATTACAGGTGTGCGCTACCACGCCCAGCTAATGTTTTGTATCTTTAGTAGAGACAGGGTTTCACTATGTTGGCCAGGCTGGTCTCGAACCCCTGACCTTGTGATCCACCCGCCTTGGCCTCCCAAAGTGCTGGGACTACAGGCATGAGCCACAGTGTCCAGCCTGATTTTTTTTTTTTTTTCTGAGACAGAGTCTCACTCTGTCTCCCAGGCTGGAGTGCAGTGACGCAATCTCAGCTCACTGCAGCCTCAACCTCCCAGGTTCAAGAGATTCTTGTGCTTCAGCCTCCTGAGTAGCTGGGATTATAGTGTGCACCACCATGACCACCAGGCCAGGAGTTCGAGAGCAGCCTGGCCAACACAGCAAAGCCCCATCTTTACTAAAAATACAAAGAATTAGCCGGGTGTGGTGGTGCATGCCTTTAATCCCAGCTGCTTGGGAGGCTGAGGAATGAGAATCACTTTAACCCCAGAGGCAGAAGTTGCAGTGAGCTGATATTGCACCACTGTACTCCACCCTGGGTGAGAATCTGTCTCAAAAAAAAAAAAAAAGACAACAACAACAAAACCTGGCTGCGGTGGTGCCTGTAGTCCCGGCTACATGAGAGGCTGAGGTGGGAGGATCTCTTCTGCCCTGGAATTTGAGACCAGCACAGACAACATATTAATAGCAAGACTCCATCCCAAGAAAAAAAAAAAGAATGGTGTTTAAATATTTACCAGAGGAAGCCGGGCGTGGTGGCTCACCCCTGTAATCCCAGCACTTTGGGAGGCCGAGGTGGGCGGATCACGAGGTCAGGAGATCGAGATCACAGTGAAACCCCGTCTCTACTAAAAATACAAAAAATTGGCCGGGCGCGGTGGCGGGCGCCTGTAGTCCCAGCTACTCAGGAGGCTGAGCCAGGAGAATGGCGTGAACCCGGGAGGTGGAGCTTGCAGTGAGCCGAGATCACGCCACTGCACTCCAGCCTGGGCGACAGAACTAGACTCCGTCTCAAAAAAAAAAAAAAAAAAATTTACCAGAGGAAAATGAAAGGGGTGTGTTCTTGATAAGACATGGACTCTACATGACATGAAACATTCCTCTGAGGACTGAGCCTTGTATCATTTTTACGTGACCTGAATGTCTGACATCCCACCAAGTAGTTGGGACTACAGACATGAGCCACCATGTCCAGCTAATTTTTTGTATTTTTAGTAGAGATGGGGTTTCATCATGTTGGTCAGGCTGATCTTGAAATCTTGGCCTCAAGTGATCCACCTGCCTCAGCCTCCCAAAGTACTGGGATTACAGGCGTGAGCCACTATGCCTGGCTTATACTGTTGATTGAATAAAATGAGTTAATAGTTAGAAACGCGATGGAATTTATTTGTGATAAATAAACAAGGGAACAGCAAGGATGGTTGGTTGGGGAGAAAATGCAAAGCATCATGGAATAAGAGGATGGGAGGAGAGGGAAGAGCTGGGAACTTGCGTTTAAGGCAGCGTTGCAGGAATCTGGAGACTAGCGTTTGACAGCTCTCAGGATTCTAGGCAGTGGAGGTGGGGAGCCCCAGTGCTGCAAGTGGCCTGGACACACTGGGCAACAGCTGCCTGGTACTTAGATGAGGAGTGACTGAGGAGGGGAATATTCACATATTGGGACAGATGATGGATAGAGTGAGTCCCTGTGATATGTCTCAAAAAATGCCACAAAAGGGCCTTCTCTTCCACATATCCTAGGCAGAAAGGTGTGCCCTATTGAAAGGTGATGAGGGGGAGGCTGTCCTAACAATTCCACTTGACACCATCAAGGAGATTCCATCTGAGAGCCAGGAATAAGTGCAATAGAACATTCTGAGCTGGCTGAGCTGGGCCACAGCTGGCTCTATGTCAGTCCATTTATGTGCACAAAAACTTTTGTTCTGTAACCAGGAGAGGAAGGAGGAATTTTGAGTAAACTCATGGGAGGGTAGAGGGTAGAGGGGAAGAAAGAGTCAGGCATTGCAATCACTTCCTTTGTGGGCCCTTGGACTGGGCTCAGAGGGCTAGAAATAGATGCAATTGATTCTTGTGAGATTCAGGGCAAGGGGTGATGGCCAGAAGATGATGAAACAGGACTTGAAGACTTTGTAGGATGCTAGACAGAGCAGAGCTGTTTTGAAACTTAAAGAAAGAGGGGTGGGCTAGGCACAGCGCCTCATGCCTGTAATCCCAGTACTTTGGGAGACCGAGGCCAGGAATTCAAGACCAACCTGTGCAGCGTAGTGAGATCCTGTCTCTACAAAAAATGAAAATATTAGAGGGCATGGTGGTACACACCTGCAGGCCTAGCTACTCGGGAGGCTGAGGTGGAGGACGGCTTGAGCCCAGGAGTTGGAGGCTGTAGTGAGTCATGATCACACCACTGCACTCCAGTGTGGGCAACAGAGAGAGAGACCTTGTCTGAAAGAAAAGGGGGTTAACTGAAGATGCCCAAGTTCCCCAGGCTTGGTGATGATGGGCAGGAAGTGGCCGACCTTCCCACCCAACTCACTGTGGTTCCTGTCTGCCTCTCTGCAGACAGTTCAACCCGCGTGGGCTCCCTCCCCGAATGATTTGGAGACTGTGAGGGGCCCGCACATGCTGCACGCATTCCTTCTAGCTGTTGCTCCTCTTTGCTGCTCCTCTGTTGCTACTCTTTGCCAGCTGGTGACAGTAATGTGACCATGCTCTCAAGCACTGGACGGGCCTGGCTCCAAAGTGTTGCTAACTCCAAGCTGTCCTGAGGACTCAACTTTGCTGATACCTTGAGACTAAAAGGGATTACAATGCAGAAAATAAAAACTCAAAATTCAGTGTTGATATCCCTGCTAGGAAGTCCCCAGCTTAGCCCCCGACCTCCCTGGCGTCGAGGGATCACTCTTTCCAGAGTGTAAGCCCCCTGCTAGAGCCTGGGCACCCTCCATACCTGCAAGGCTGCCTCCTTTTGCACCGTAGGTCAATCAAAGGTGGGAAATAATCCTTCCTTTCTACAGGTCATCATGTGGTTCTGTATAGCCCAGGTGAGGTGGTTGTAAGACCTGAGAGTATATTTCTCCTGGTCTGAGTTATTATTCTTAAGTGACATCATGTGTAGGATTTCAGCAGCTCTGGACTTAAGATCTCCCAGAAGCAAATACCTGAGCAAATATCACACACACATACACATACACACTATCCCCACCACCACCACCAACGACACACAGACCCCTTTCCCAAAAAATTCCAATAATTTTCAGGGACATTCCAATCAAAATACATGCTTTAGTCCAGGCGTGGTGGCTCACACCTGCAATCCCAGCACCTTGGGAGGCCGAGGCAGGCAGATCACTTGAGCTCAGGAGTTCGAGACCAGCCTGGCCAACATGATGAAACCCTGTCTCTACTAAAAATACAAAAAATTAGCTGGACATGGTGGCACACGCCTGTAGTCCCAACTACTTGGGAGGCTGAGGCAGGAGAATTGCTTAAACCTGGGTGGCGGAGGCTGCAGTGAGCCCAGATTGTGCCACTGCACTCCAGCCTGGGCGACCAAGCAAGACAAACAAACAAAAAACCAAAATACATACTTTAAAAAATATATCTGCAAAATTACAGAGCTGCTAAAAATATATCCAGCTTACATAATTGAAAAATAATTTTAGCATCTCAGTCTGAAGCATCTTGATTTGATTTCCTTCCCTGGGTCAAGCCTTCCACAATGGGACAAGAATGGTTCCTCAGTGAGAATGAAGGATGGTGTGCCCCAAGCCCAGAAAGAGCTTCTACCCTAGGATGCAAAACCCAGCTCTCACCTCCCATACAGCAGCTTGCCAGCCTCCACAAAGGCGAGATACACACTTTATCTCCAGGCATAGGAAGAAGCTCCTGACAGTTTGTGCCATTAAACAGTTTGTGCCATTAAAAGTGTGGTCCAGGATAGAAGAGTTGAGAGGCGGGCATTTGCCTCACCTCTCCATGAAAACCAAGTCAAATCTAATGCTCCCCAGGACTGGAAATTTGGCGAAACCCAAAAGCAGCATCCTGGAACGACTCATGGCCTTCTTGTGGGGGTAGGGGTCGTGGTGAGGCTTCTCCCAGAAATGGTGTGGGCAGCAGCTGTGGACGACTGGAACGACTGGAATGGCTCATGGCCTTCTTGGGAGGGCAGGGGTCGTGGTGAGGCTTCTCCCAGAAGTGGTGTGGGCAGCAGCTGTGGACCTAAAGGAAGGGAAGGAGACAGCAAATGCTTTGTGGCGACTGCAGCTAAGAGGGTGTGGGCACGTGGGAAGCACTGTGGTCCCTAGAAATCCTGCAGTGGGGCTGGGAGAATCTGAGGCAAAATTGTTTCTTATAATCAAGCCAGTGGACAGTTGTGACACTGGACGTTGAGCATCAAAATAGAGTGCAACCTCCCCTGCGGTCACAGGTGGTGGGATGTCAGACATTCAGGTCACGTAAAAGTGATACAAGGCTCAGTCCTCAGAGGAGTGTTTCATGTCATGTAGAGTCCATGTCTTATCAAGAACACACCCCTTTCATTTTCCTCTGGTAAATATTTAAACACCATTCTTTTTCTTTTTTTTTTTCTTGGGATGGAATCTTGCTATTAATGTGTTGTCTGTGCTGGTCTCAAACTCCAGGGCAGAAGAGATCCTCCCACCTCAGCCTCTCATGTAGCCGGGACTACAAGCACCACCGCAGCCAGGTTTTGTTGTTGTTGTCTTTTTTTTTTTTTTTTTTTTTTTGAGACAGATTCTGACTCTGTCACCCAGGGTGGAGTACAGTGGTGCAATATCAGCTCACTGCAACTTCCGCCTCTGGGATTAAAGTGATTCTCATTCCTCAGCCTCCCAAGCAGCTTGGATTAGAGGCATGCGCCACCACGCCCGACTAATTCTTTGTATTTTTAGTAAAGATGGGGCTTTGCTATGTTGGCCAGCCTGCTCTCGAACTCCTGGCCTCAAGTGATCTGCCTGCCTTGGCCTTCAGAGTGCTGGGATTACAGGCATGAGCCACCGAACCTGGTGTTAAACACCATTTTTTTTTTTTTTTGAAACGGAGTCTCACTGTCGCCCAGGCTAGAGTGCAGTGGTGTTATCTCAGCTCACTGCAACCTCCGCCTCCCAGCTTCAAGCGACTCTCCCACCTCAGCCTCCAGTGTAGCCAGGACTACAGGCGCGCGCCACCACACCCGGGTAATTTTTGTATTTTTAGTAGAAATGGGGTTTTGCCATGTTGGCCAGGCTGGTCTTGAACTCCTGACCTCAGGTGATCCACCCACCTCAGCCTCCCAAAGTGCTGGGATTACTGTCGTGAGCCACTGCGCCCGGTCTCCTTAAATCTACATGTTAAAACAAGCATCCTCTGCTGGAGAAAGTCGTTTGGCTTTTTCTTGTTTGTTTGTTTGTTTGTTTTTGAGACAGAGTCTTACTCTGTCGCCCAGGTTGGAGTGCAGCAGCGTGATCTTGGCTCACTGCAACCTCCCTCTCCCAGGTTCAAGCGATTCTTGTGTCTCAGCCTCCCGAGTAGCTGGGATTACAGGTGTGTGCCACCACTCCTGGCTAATTTTTGTATTATTAGTAGAGACGGGGTTTCACTATGTTGGCCAGGCTGGTCTCAAACTTCTGACCTCAGGTGATCTGCCTGCCTTGGCCACCCAAAGTGTTGGGATTACAGGTGTGAGCCATCGCACCTGACCAGATCATTTCTATTTGCCTTTTCAGACCCATTCTCCATCCTTCTTCATCCCACCCTGCGCCCCAGGATTCAGACCCTTTCTCCGTCCCTCTTCATCCCATCTTGAGCCCCAGGAGATGACGTTTATGGACTGCTTCAACTGTGCTTTCCTGTGCTCTGGAATCCAGCTGGGTCTAGTGCATGGTACACTCTGGCAGCACATGAGAGAGTGGGAGGAGAGGTAGTTGGGATATTGATTCCCCCTTGGCCATTTCCCTGCCAGGCTGCAGGTTAGCAGTGGCCGAGTCCTCTTCTACGCTGCTCCCTCCAGGTTCCTCTAGCCCTCCCTTTCCCCAACCCTTCAAGCCTAGAGGTGCCCAATGCCCAAGGTGCACCTAAGACCAAGTGAATCAGAATCTCTAGGCAGGGGCACCCAGCACTCATACTTTAAAGCTTCCCCCAGGAGGTTCTACCGTGCGGTCCAGGCTGAGAGAAAAAAACAGCTCTAGAGCTTTTGTTTTTGTTTTTAGGTGGAGTTTCGATCTTGTCGCCCAGGCTGGAGTGCAATGGCGCTATCTCTGCTCACCGCAACCTCCGCCTCCGGGGTTCAAGCGATTCTCCTGCCTCAGCCTCCCAAGTAGCTGGGATTACAGGTATGCGCCATCACGCCTGGCTAATTTTGTATTTTTAGTAGAGACGAGCTTTCTCTGTGTTGGTCAGGCTGGTCTCGAATTCCTGACCTCAGGTGATCCGCCCACCTCAGCGTCCCAAAGTGCTGGGATTACAGGCATGAACCGCCGTGCCTGGCAGAACAGACGCCGAGTCAGCTGTCTCTGATGGAGTCTAAAATTCTGCATGTCTAACAAGATCTCTGGGTGATTCACATGCACATTAAACTTCGAGAAGCACTGTCCTCATCGATTCCTTCACTTAACAGATTTAAAAAGGGAAATCCAGAGACATAAAGCAACTGGCCTGAGAATACACAGGACCAGAACCAAGTCCTCCAAGTCTAATGGTTTTGGCATGGCCTACGGTGAAGTCACAGGCTGGAGACCTGAGATGACCCTGAGAGGCAGCAGCGAAGAGTCAGAAAAGAATACTTGCCTGAGGCTGGGATTCTACTAAGAGGACTTTCCTTAAACAGGGTATTCCACAGGCGCTACATTTGTTTGTTTGTTTTTCTTCCGAGACGAGTCTCGCTCTGTCGCCCAGGCTGTAGGGCAGTGGTGCAATCTCAGCTCACTGCAGCCTCCACCTCCTGAGTCCAAGCTATTCTGCCTCAGCCTCCCGAGTAGCTGGAATTACAGGCGTGTGCCACCACCCCCAGCTAATTTTTGTATTTTTAGTAGAGACGGGGTTTCACCATGTTGGCCAGGCTGGTTGTGAACTCCTGGCCTCAAATGATCTGCACCCCTTGGCCTCCCAAAGTTCTGGGATTACAGGCACGAGCCACCATGCCTAGTCAACAGGCGGTATGTTTGTATATATGTAACCCGTAGATATTCGAGAGCTAAGGAAAGAGGAAACTTCCTGAGGCCTCACAGGAGCAGGTGCAAAGAGCAGCTGCTGGGAGAGGTCTCTGCTGGGAGCTTTTGTGGAGGGAGGGAGAATGGGCCAGATAGTGTCAGCTCTTCCAGAGCCCGAGTCTCAGGAGTCCCAGAGTAAGTTCTGCAACACTTGGATCATTAGAAATGTGCTAACAATGTCACATCACTGGAACCAATCTTTGGGCAGGAAAAGACAAGCCCCTGTCCTCTGGTTCACAAATTTCCCAAGACTTTCCTTTCTTTTTAAACATTTAGAGCCTCTTAGCAGATGGGGTAGGTTGTGTATAAGAATGGTCAACATGGCTCAGTGTGGTAGCTCACGCCTATAATCCCAGCAATTTAGGGGGCCAAGGTAAGAAGATCACCTGAGATCAGGAGTTTGATACCAGCCTGGCCAACATGGTGAAACCCCGTCTCTACCAAAAATCCAAAAATTAGCCAGGCATGGTGGTGGGCACCTGTAATCCCAGCTACTCAGGAGGCCAAGGCAGGAGAATTGCATGAACCTGGGAGACAGAGTTTACAGTGAGTCGAGATGGTGCCACTGCACTCCAGCTTGGGTGACAGAGTGAGACTCCATCTCAAAAAAATAAATAAATAAAATAAAATAATGACCAGCATAATTCCTCTCCCTCCGTACTTATGTTCTTTTTATTTTTTCTTTTTTAAAAATGATATAAGGTCTTGCTATGATACCCAGGCTGGTCTCAAACTCCTGGCCTTAAATGATCCTCCTGCCTTGGCCTCCCAAAGTGCTGGGATTACAGGTGTCAGCCACTGCACTGGCCCCATGTTTTTGAGTAGTCATCGCTCATAATGACTCCAGGTATGGCCACGTGGCTTGTCTTGGTCAGTGGAACAAAAACAAACATGCCACAAGCAGAGATGCACACTTGGCCTTGCCTCTCTTTCTGTTCTTTGGAACCTTCGGAGCACCATGTGGAAAGGCTGGGGCCAGACTACTGGCAGATGAGAGCCCCCATGGAGCAGGGACAAGACACCCCAGCTGAGACCCTCCCGCCCCCAGGCCAACCAGCCTGCCAACCCTGAGACGTCACGTTCTGGCCAACTGCCAGCTGACCAAAAACACACACGGGCACCCAGCAGAGATCAGCAGAGCCAGCCTAGAGCTTAATGGTACCACCTGACTGACCCTCAGCTAAGTCAAATGATCACTGGTTTAAGCCACTAACTTTTGATGTGGCTTATGATATAACCAGACCTAATAGATCCAAACACAACAGGTTAACCTGAAATATTATAAACTGCTTGTCGGCCAGGCATGTCTTGCAGCACTGTTTATTATTGGCAGAATAATAGAAATAGAGAACACGTGAGTTGTGCCCTGCCATGGGATAACACTCAGTCATTGGAAGGAGCCATTGGAAGGAACCACCCACTCATTTAAAGGGGTTTCAGAGAAGTAACAGTAAGTGAAAAAAACGCAAAATCACCAAGTAGTGAATATACAGTAAGAGCTTTTTTTTTTTTTCTCTCGCTAGGAGCAGTGGTTCACACCTGTAATCCCAGCACTTTGGGAGACCAAGGTAGGTGGATCACCTGAGGTCAGGTGTTCAAGGCCAGCTTGACCAACATAGTAAAATCCAGTCTCTTCTAAAAATACAAAATGAGCTGGGCATGGTGGTGCATGCCTGTAATCCCAGCTACTTGGGAGGCTGAGGCAGGAGAATCACTTGAACCCAGGAGGCAGAGGTTGCCGTAAGCTGAGATTGTGCCATTGCACTCCAGCCTGGGCAACAAGAGCGAAACTCCATCTCAAAAAATAAACCCCCCCAAAAAATATTTTTTTTGGCTGGGAGCAGTGGCTCACACCTGTAATCCCAACACTTTGGGAGGCCAAGGTGGAAGGATTGATTGAGTTCAGGAATTTGAGATCAGCCTGGGCAATATAGTGAGACCCCCATTTCTATTTTTTTTTAAAAAAGAACCTATTTTTGTCAAACAGTGACAGAGTCCCATACAGATATGTTTGCTTATGCAAGCTAGGAGAAAAATATGGAAGGACATACACCAGAGAGTGGTGGAGATGCTGGTAGGAGTGGGGGAGGATAAAAGCAGGGGACGGGGGAGAAAAAAGAAAGAAAAGACAGCATTTAAGTATCCTCATTTGGTAGGCAGCACTTTGGGAGGCAGAAGCAGGAGGATCAGTTGAGGTCAGGAGCTCAAGACCAGCCTGGACAACATATCAAAACCCCATCTCTACAACAAACAACCAACCAAACTAACAAACAAACAGAAAGTCCCGCAAAATGTATGATCCTGCTTGTGCAAATGTATTCATGTGTATTCATGCCTAAACATTTCCTGAAATGACAGTATCTAAACTGTTAATAAGATAACCAAACATTTCAGGTGATAGGATTTCAGTGACTCTTTTATTTTTTTCTTTTCTTTTCTTTTTTTTTTTTTGACAGGGCCTTGCTCTGTCACCCAGACTGGAGTACACTGGCATGATCTTAGCTCACTACAGCCTCAAAACCCTGGGAGGTTTTGAGCGCACAAGCAATCCTGCTGCCTCAGCCTCCTGAATACATATGACTACACTTGTGAGTCACTGTGCCCTGTTTTCTTTACACTATTAAGAATTGTAGGCCTGGCGTTGTGGCTCAAGCCTGTAATCCCAGCACTTTGGGAGGCTGAGGTGGGTGGATCATCTGAGATCGAGAGTTTGAGACCAACTTGACCAACAGGAGAAACCCCATCTCTACTAAAAATACAAAATTATCTGGGTGTGGTGGCGGGTGGGTGCCTGTAGTCCCAGCTACTCAAGGAGGCTGAGGCAGGAGAATCGCTTGAACCCGGGAAGAGGAGGTTGCGGTGAGCTGGGATCATGCCATTGCACTCCAGCCTGGGCAACAAGAGCGAAACTCTGTTTTGAAAAAAAAAAGAAAAAAAAAAAAAACAAAAACAAGAATTGTTCAAATGTTATATTGAGTGTATGGTATTTAATAAATTTACTAATTTATAAAGCTATTTTCCTGCTGAAAAAAAAGTGCTCCACACCTAGAGGGTGCTACATCGGGGTCAATGTGCAATAGAATCACCAGTGTTTTTTCTCAAAAATCTGAATTCCTGTGTTTCACTCTGGGTGTCCTGAATGATAAGTTCTGGGCATGGGGACCTGGAGTCTGCATTACAATGAGCACCTGGGGCAATTCTAACTGGCACTGAAAGTATGAGAGGCACTGCCAGAGCTTCTCCAGAATGAATAATCCGCAGTGCTTATTGAAAAGCTGCCCACACTCTGGGCAGCTAATCTGAAAAGCCGTGAACAGCTAAAGCAGCTGACGGACATTTAATCTGTAAGCATGTTCAAGGTCTTGTGCACTCAACAGAATCTTGCACCGCTCCTTCCTGACCTCTGGTTTCCTCCGCTTCCTCCCACATCCAGGTGTCCAAGCCTCCTCTTTTCATTCCTGGCTCCCCCATGATCTGGGAC
The DNA here is from genome assembly GCF_008728515.1 of Papio anubis. NCBI lineage: Eukaryota > Metazoa > Chordata > Mammalia > Primates > Cercopithecidae > Papio > Papio anubis. The sequence continues at coordinate 81,284 of NW_022163270.1, read as the reverse complement.
CGTCTCCGCCTGGGCTCCTCTCCCAGGGCCACCTTCAGGGACCCTTTTCTACACCACCTTCTCATAAACCATTTGCAGTGGGTGCAAGCTCTACCGGTTTTGCTTCTTTTTTCTTTTTTCGAGATTTCGGGGGTACAAGCACAGATTTCTGCCATGCGCATATTGTGTAGTGGTGAAGGCTGGGCTTTCAGTGAACCCATCACCCAAACAGTGAACACTGTACCCAACAGGTAATTTTTCAGCCCTTACCCCCTCCCACCCTCCTACCTTTTGGAGTCTCCGGTGCCCATTATTCCATTCTGTATGTCCATGGGTGCCCATGGTTTAGCTCTCACTTCTAAGTGAGAACGTGTAGTATTTGACTTTCTGTTTCTGAAGCGCTACTTTTTTTTTGAGATGGAGTTTTGCTCTTGTCGCCCTGGCTAGAGTGCAATGGCGTGATCTTGGCTCACCGCAACCTCCACCTCCTGGGTTCTAAGTGATTCTCCTGCCTCAGCCTCCTGAGTAGCTGGGACTGTAGGTACATACCACTATGCCTGGCTAATTTTTGTGTTTTTAGTAGAGACGGGGTTTCTCCGTGTTGGTCAGGCTGGTCTTGAACTCCCGACCTCAGGTGATCAGCCCGCCTCAGCCTCCCAAAGTGTTGGGATTACAGGCGTGAGCCACCGCATCTGGCCAAAGCGCTACCTTTTAAGGGTCCTCTAGTTACCTGCATATTCATGTGAAGTCCTTCTGGGGACACTCCTAAATGCCCTGGGTCCCCAGTGAGAGGATATACCTGGAGGCAGGGTGTCAGGGAAGATGACTGAGGTATGGGGGTCAGGCAGGTGGCTGTCTATGTTACTGGGTACAAGACAGAGAGCCCAGATATGAACTTGTGGCTTGTTTTCAGAATTCATGGCTAGGTATAAGTCGTGCCATTTTTTCTGACTTAGCACAAAAAAGGATTTGAAGACCTGTAAGCTTTTATATTGTCTGATTTACTTTTAAGTGGTGTACTTCAGCAAAGGTTGTGTGTGTGTGCGTGTGTGTGTGCGCATGTGTGTTAGGTTTGATTTTCACAATTCTCAATTGGAAATACACAATTTGGGGATATTTGTTAGCATCTGAAAGGCTAATCAGGAGCCCCTATTACAGAGAGGAAACCCTAAGCCCTTCGGTTGGCTTTGTTAATTGGCGTAGTGGATTTATAAGCAACTTTATACTGGTGGGATGGCTGGGTTTAAGCTCCTTGGACTGGCTTCGGACATTGTTCTGCGGTGATCCTCCTGCCACTGCAATTCCAGTAGCCCTTATACTTTGCATGGTGCCCAAGATTTCGGGCACAGCCCTGTGTCCTGGTCTTTCAGAGGCTTCCCTCATCCAGTCCTGATAAGTCTGTACAGTCCAGCTCCTGGAATATCGTTTGAATTTGCCTTAGGTAAACATTTCCTGCAATGTCCTGAAAGAACAGAGAGCTGCCATTCCACGGAACTTACAGAACAGGCTCTGCAGCTGTTACTTGCCAGCTTGCTGGTCAATATTTGTAGGTGGGACAAGAGCTGTAGTCTCTGAGACTTGCTTTCATTGTAACAAACTGCCTCATGGAGCCACAGTTTCCTTGTAACAAACTGCAAATCGCCTTCACCTACTTCTAACTTTTTGTGGTGAGCCATATCAATTAATTTTTTTTTTTTTTTTTTGAGATGGCGTTTCCCTCTGCTGCCCAGGCTGGAGTGCAGTGGTGCGATCTCAGCTCACTGCAACCTCTGCCTCCTGAGTTCAAGCAATTCTCCTGCCTCAGCCTCCAAAGTATCTGGGACTACAGGCATGCACCACCACCCCTGGCTAGTTTTTGTACCTTTTTAGTAGAGATGGGGTTTCACCATGTTGGCCAGGCTGGTTTTGAAGTCCTGACCTCAGGTGATCCTCCTGCCTTGGCCTCCCAAAGTGCTGGGACTACAGGCATAAGCCACCACGCCCGGCCTCCATTAATTCTTAAAAGGGCTTAATAAGGCCGGGTGTGGTGGCTCACATCTGTAATCCTAGCACTTTGGGAGGCTGAGGCAGGTGGATCACATGAGGTCAGGAGTTCGAGACCAGCCTGGCCAACATGGTGAAACCCCATCTCTACTAATAAAACAAAAATTAGCAGGGCTTGGTGGCGCACGCCTGTAATCCCAGTTACTCCAGAGGCTGAGGCAGGATAACTGCTTGAACCCGGGAGGTGGAGGTTGCAGTGAGCCGAGATCGCACCACTGCACTACAGCCTAGGTGACAGAGTGAGACTCTGTCTCCAAAAGAATAAAAAATAAAAAAGGGGGCTTAATAAATGTGAATGGCCAAATTGGCTTAGGTGAGTCGTGACATAGATGATCTCAATAGACGATCTCAAAAAAAGTGTCTTCTTAGACCTGCCCATCCTCCCACAGAACTGGATCTGCTCTGAGGGAGCTTCCTGGGAAAAAGCAGCTTCCTTCAGAGGCATCAGCCCACTCCCCCCACCCCTGAGAACGTAACCCCATAACCACTTGGCCCTGAGCCCCATAACCACTTGGCCCTGAGCTTGTTCGGGGAGAATTCGAGGCTGCCTGTGCCTACAGAGAAGAAAAAAAAAAGGGCAGAAACTGGAACAAAACTTAAAAACAGTCCCACATTATACTTCTGTGGCATAGGAGGAGGTCAAGGGACCTCAACTGAACTCAAAAGCGATTCCTGAGCTGAGCTGGTGCAGTGGGGCCAGGGGCTTGGGTGGGTGGAGGGACAGTAAAATGAACATGGTCTCATGAAAGGTAACAAAAATGTGGGTCAAACCTACCTTATTAAATAATATAATTACTGAGATATTTTGTGTGTTTACTGTGTGCCAGGATCTGTGCCGAGCACTTTAAATCAATGATTTAATAAATCTTCTCAATAAATGATGAGGTACGTGTTATTATCCCATTAATGAACGAGGAAACTGAGCGGGTAAGTCACTTGCCCAAGGCACAGAGACAGTAAGTGGAGGAGTAAGAGACTCAGACTGGCTAGTCAGGGGGACTCTCACCTGTAATCCCAGCAGTGTGGGAGGCTGAGGCAGGAGGATGGCTTGAGGCCAGGAGTTCAAGACAACATGGGTAACATGGGCAACATGAGACTCTGTCTCTACTAAAAATACAAAAAATTAGCTGGACATGGTACTACACACCTGCAGTCCCAGCTACTCAGGAGGCTGAGACAGGAGAATCACTTGAGCCCAGAAGTTGAGGCTATAATGAGCCATGATTGCGCCACTGCACTCCAGCCTGGGATACAGAGTGAGATCTTGTTGTCTCAAGGAAAAAGACTCAGACCTAGGATGTTGGAGCTCAAACTCTCAATTACTGTTCTTAGAAGGACTAAAACTTCAGATGCATGGAGGGCTGAAAGAAGCTGAAGTCCTTGGAGAGTCCCATTAGCAAAACGAGCATAGATACTGCTCTATGGCCTGTGTCTAGTGTGTTTGCTGAAGCATGCGAGTCATGGTGATGAGGGCATGGCTGGGTCCATGCTGTTGATGAAACTGACTGGTGTGTGCTTCCTCTTCTCTTTTGATGTGTGTTTCTTGGGTCTGGGGTGGTACGAGGAGGACAACCTCTTCCCTTGATAAATGGGGGCCTGGGAAGTGTTCGCTTTTCCTGTCCAGGTGAGAGTAGGAGTGATGTCTGGAAGCCACTCCCCAAGGCAGAAACAGAGGGAGAGGAAGATCAGAGGGAGAGAAACTGGAGTTCTAGAACAACTGTGTGGGCCGGGCGTGGTGGCTTATGCCTGTAATCCCAGCACTTTGGGAGGCCGTGGAGGGCAGATCACCTGAGGTCAGGAGTTTGAACCCAGCCGGTGAAACCCCATCTCTACTAGAAATACAAAAATTAGCCAGGCATGGTGGTACGTGCCTGTAATCCCAGTTACTCGGGAGGCTGAGGCAGGAGAGTCGCTTGAACCCAGCAGGCGGAGGTTTCAGTGAGCCAAGATTGTGCCACTGCACTCCAGCCTGGGTGATAGTGTGAGACCGTCTCAAAAAAAAAAAAAAAAAAAAAAAAAAAAGGAACAACCACGCAAAGGATGTGAAGGAAGGCAGGGCTTTGCCTGAGATCCAGCAGGGACCCTCTGACATGCCACATCCCACCCCCCACAACATCGAAATAAGGGAACATCTTGTGTTTCTTCAGGGGAAGTTCCAAGCACTAGCCAGCCCTCAGAAGTAAGTGAGCAACTTGATAAGCAAGAAAGTAATTGCAGCTTAAAACAATAGGCAAGGAAGTTAGACTCATAGGATGTTTGGTTCCCTATAAACTAAAGATAATGCCTTAACATATGGCCCTGAGTTGTTTTTAAGAATCCCAGACCTCCACCAGATGAATCCGCTGGCACACAGACCTCAGATGAGGGAAAACAGGACTGAACTCTGTCCGCTGTTCTTTGTTCTAAATGTCTTCCTGAGGGTCCTGGAGGAAGTTATGCCCACGGGCCAGAGGTGACATTCTTTTATGCTGATCCCAAGACTTTAGACAAAACTTCCCTTCCTTAGCTAACAGCAAATCAGAAAACCTTTGAATCTGCTTGTAGTCTGTAAGATATCCGGCCTTTTTAGGTCAAACCAATATGTAGTCTCCATATACTGATTTATGACTTTGCCTGCAACCTCTGCCTCCCCACCTTTTAAACCCCATTACATGGGCTGGGCATGGTGGCTCTCATCTGTAATATCAACTCTTTGAGAGATTGAGGCAGGAGAGTCACTTGAAACCAGGAGTTCAAGACCAGCCTGTGCAACATAGTGAGATCTCATCTCCACAAAAAATAATTTTTAAAAAATTAGCTGGGCATGGCCAGGTGCGGTGGCTTACACCTGTAATTCCAGCACTACTTTGGGAGGCTGAGGTGGGTGAGTCACCTGAGGTCGGGAGTTTGAGACCAGCCTGACCAACATGGAGAAACCTCGCCTCTACTAAAAATACAAAATTAACCAAGCGTGGTGGTGCATGCCTGTAATCCCAGCTACTCAGGAGGCTGAGGCAGGAGAATCTCTTGAACCCGAGAGGCGGAGGATGCCGTGAGCTGAGATCACACTATTGCACTCCAGCCAGGGCAACAAGAGCAAAACTCTGTCTCAAAAAAAAAAAAAAAATTAGCGGGGCATAGTGGTACACACCTACAGTCCCAGCTACTCGAGAGGCTGAGACAGAAGTGTTGCTTGAGCCAGGAGTTTGTGGCTGCAGTGAGCTGTACTCCAGCCTGGGCGACAAAGTGAGACCCTGACTCTAAAGCAGCAACAACAAAACCGTGACATGTAAGCCACAGGGGAGTCTGGGTCTTAAGCATTGGCTACTCAATTTTCCTTGCTTGGAGCCCTGCAAGAAATGCCTCACTTTCTCTCGCTGCAAATCCTAATGTCAGTGTTTGGCTTTTCTGCTTTGGGTCGGTGGACCCAAGTTTGGTCCCATACTATGCCCAGCATGGCAAGCTCCCCTCCTGTTGGGCTTTAATTGTCCTGAGTTAATATTTGGTCCTCCCCATACTAATGTTTGGAGCACATCATTCTAATTTCTTTGCTTATTCAGCTGTAATCTTGCTAAACCCAGCCACGAAATATGACAGCCCTGTGCTGCTCTTCACATGGTCTCCAAAGATCAGATCCAATATCCCTCAACCTCCTGCAGGTTCTTGTTTGCACTCGAGCAGTAGCACTGTAGCATTTGTTTAAACCTGTGACCTGGATGGTTTCATCGATGTCTTAAATGTCATCTCTCATTATAAAATGAAATGTTGTACGAAGGGCCAGGCATGCCTCATGCCTGTAATCCCAGCACTTTGGAGGTCAAGGAGGGAGGATCATTTGAGGCCAGGAGTTCAAGACCGTCTTGGGCAATACAGTGAGACCCCTGTCTCTACAAAAAAAAAAAAAAAAAATTAAAAATTTGCCTGGAGTGGTGGTGCACACCTGTAGTCTCAGCTACTTGGGAGGCTCAGGTGGGAGGATCACTGGAGCCTGGGAGACAGAGATTGCAGTGAGCTAAGATAGAGCCACTGCTCTGGGTGACAGAGCAAGACCTTGTCTCAAAAAAAAAAAAGACAACTACCCTAAGTTTTTATTGTGAATGGAATGGATGGAAGAGAAATGCTTGGGGAGAGCAGACAGGGATTCCTTTCCAGGTTAGCGATAGTCCAAGCCATGCAGCAGAGGGAAGCCCACTGTCCTAAGCAGGGGTGTATTCAGCAGTCATATTACTGTGACTGGTGAGTGTCCAGGAACCAGCGGGGAAAGCTGCAGGCAAACGCAGAGTCGAAGAGCATCTTCTCCTTTGAGGCCCCATCTCAAACCTCAACACAGTCCTAAGCCCCAGGGCCTCTCCTATGAGGTAAGCACACTGAACAGTTGCCTAGCCACACCTCCCACCCCAGGGAAAAGGCCACCTCTCTGGGGTCCAGGACTAATAAGGGGAATGAAAGTGATTTGTACTTAACAATAGAGCTGCTAACTGACAATCTGAAAAGAACAAGAGTCAGGCAGGAATAGGGAACCTTAACATGCACATGGTATTAGAAGCTTCAGATCATGGCTGGGCGTGGTGGCTCATGCCTGTAATCCCAGCACTTGGAGGCCGAGGTGGGCGGATCACGAGGCCAGGAGATCCAGATCATCCTGGCTAACATGGTGAAATCCCGTCTCTAAAAATACAAAAAATTAGCCAGGGGTGTGGTGGTGGGCACCTGTAGTCCCAGCTTTTCAGGAGGCTGAGGGAGAGGAATGGCGTGAACCCTGGAGGTGGAGCTTGCAGTTAGCCAAGATTGCGCAACTGCACTCCAGCCTGAGTGACAGAGCGGGACTACATCTCAAAAAAAAAAAGTAGTTTCAGATCATAACAGAGAAGAAATGGAAAACAGAACACAAGAAACAGTCCCATTGACAAGTGGTTTTAGGTCCTAGTTTTGTTTGTTATGCTTATTAGAGTAGAGTAGAACTGCCTCAAGGGCAAATGGGCATTTTGTTACACAGAAATTTCTGGAGTTTCTTAATTTTTTTAATTTAATTTTTTGTTTTACAGACAAGATCTCACTGTGTCACCCAGGCTGAAACAGTGGTGCAATCATAGCTCACTACAGTCTCAAACTCCTGGGCTCAAGTTAACCTCCCACCTCAGTCTTTCAAGTAGCTAGGACTACAGGCATGCACCACCACGCCTGGCTATTCTTAAAAGTTTTTATGGAGACGGGGTCTCACTATGCTGGCCAGTCTGGTCTTGAACTTCTGACCTCAAGGTATCTTCCCACCTTGACTTCCCACAAGCACTGAATTATAAGCATGAGCCACTGTGCCCAGCCTTGGTTTTAAATATACATATATATACACACACACACACACATATATATAACACATATATTTATGTACATAAATATATATATAAACTGTAGAAAGTCAGCAACAAAAGTGATATACTGTTCTTCCTCTTCCCTTTCTTTTTCTTAAAAGAAAATCTTTTGAGTGTTACAGCTCTTTTAGAATTTGCCTAGCAGGCTTTCCAGTTTTGCCGGAAAGCCCCAAAATAAATAAATAAATAAAAATCTTTTACATCAAAAGACATTATCAAGAAGGTGAAAAGACAATCTACAAAATGGGAGAAAATATTAACAAATCATATATCTGGTAAGGGTTTAATATTCAGAATATATAAAGACCTCTTATAACTCAACAACAAAAACATAACATAGGGCCCCATCGCAGTGGCCCCGCCTGTAATCCAGCACTTAGGGAGGCCACTGTGGTTGGATCACCTGAGGCCAGGAGTTCAAGACTAGCTTGGCCAACATGGCGAAACCCCGTTTCAACTAAAAACATAAAAAGTAGCTGGGCATGGCGGGCGCCTGTAGTCTCAGCTACTCAGGAGGCTGAGGCGGGAGAATCGCCAGAACCCAGGAGGCGGAGGTGGCAGTGAGCCGAGACAGCAGAGCGAGACTCCGTCTCAAAAAAAAAAAAAAGAAAAGAAAAAAAAAAAGATAATTCAGTTAAACAATGTGCAAAGGACTGAATAGACATTTCTCCAGAGAAGATATACGAATGGCCAAAAAGCACATGAAAAGATGTTCGATGTCATTGGTCATTAGGGAAAGTAAATCACAACCACAATGAGATACCACTTCACACTAGGATGGCTCAAATAAAAAAAAGAGTTGGTGAGAGTATAAAGAAACTGGAACCCTTCAGCATTGCTGGTGCAAATGTACAACGGGTGTAGCCACTGTGGAAAGCAGTCTGGCAGTTTCTCAGCAAGTTAAACAGAGTTTCCATATGACCGAGCAGTTCCACTCCTAAGTATACACCCAAGAGAAATGAAAACATATGTCCACACAGAAATTTATACACTAGTGTTTATAGCAGCGTTATTTATTTGTTTAAATTTTTAATTTTTTTGAGACAGGGTTTCACTCCCGTCACCCACGCTGTAGTGCAGTGATCCCGTCACTGCAATCTCCACCACCGGGGCTCAAGCAATTTTCCTGCCTCAGCCTCCAGAGTAGCTGGGATTACAAAAGTGCACCACCATACCTGGTGAATTTTTTGTATTTTTAGTAGAGACAGGGTTTTGCGATGTTGAGCCTGAGATCAAGTGATCTGCCTGCCTCAGCCTTGCAAAGTGCTGGGATTACAGGCATGATCCATCATGCCTGGCTAACAGCACTATTTGTGATACCAAAGGGTGGAAACAACCTAAATGCCCATCCATTAATGGATGGATAAACAAAATGTGGTATACTTTTTTATTTTTGAGACAGAGTTTTGCTCTGTCACCAAAGCTGGAGTGCAGTGGCGCGATCTCGGTTCACTGCAACTTCCACCGCCCGGGTTCAAGCGATTCTCCTGTCTCAGCCTCCTGAGTAGCTGGGATTACAGGTGCCCACCACTAAACCGGGCTAAATTTTGTATTTTCAGTAGAGACGGGGTTTTGTGGTGTTGGCCAGGCTGATCTTGAACTCCTGACCTCAAGTGATCCACCCACCTCGACCTCCCAACGTGCTGGGGTTACAGGCATGAACCACGGCGCCCAGCCAACTCTTTTTTTTTTTTTTTTTTTTTTGAGAGAGAGTCTCGCTCTGTAGCCCAGGCTGGAATGCAACGGTGCAATCTTGGCTCACTGAAACCTCCGCCCCCTGGGTTCAAGCGATTTTCCTGCCTCAGCCTCCTGTGTAGCTGGGGCTACATGTGCACATCACCATGCCTAGCTAATTTTTGTCTTTTTGGTAGAGATGGGGTTTCACCATGTTGGTCAGGCTGGTCTCAAACTCCTGACCTCGTGATCCACCCACCTTGGCCTCCCAAAGTGCTGGGATTACAGATGTAAGCCACGGTGCCCAGCCAGCTCTTAACGGAGTAGTATTCAGCCTTAAAAAGGAACAAAGTACTGACACATGCTACAATATGAATGAACCTTGAAAACATTAAGCTACCTGAAAGAAGCCTGTTACAAAAGGCCACATATTGTATCATTCCATTTATATGAAACATCCAGGTCAGGCAAATCCATCAAGACAGAAAGTGGATTAGAGGTTACCAAGAAGTGGGTTGACAGAGAAATGGGGAGTGATTACTCAGTGAGTATAATGCTTCCTTTTACGGGTAAAAGAAAAAATCTTGAAACTTGAGAGAGCTGGTGGTTGCGCAATATTTTGAGTGTACTAAATGCGGCTGAATTGGTCATTCAAAATAAACAGAAGTGGTTAATATTATGTAAATTTCTTTTGTTTTTTTGAGACACAGTCTTGCTCTGTCACCCAGGCTGGAGTGCAGTGCTGCAATCCTGGCTCACTGCAATCTTTGTCTCCCGGGTTCAAACAATTCTCCTGCCTCAGCCTCCCAAATAGCTGGGATTACAAGTGTGCACAATCACGCCCGGCTAATTTTTGTATTTTTAGTAGCGAAGGGGTCTCACCATGTTGGCTAGACTGGTCTTGAACTCCTGATCTGAAGTTATCTGCCCACCTCAGCCTCCCAAAGTGCTGGGATTATAGGTGTGAGCCACTGCGCCTGGCTGTAAATTTCACTTCGAAAAAACAGTTAAGGAAAAAAAAAGATAGTTGGGCCTAGGTCATGAGGAGGCTGAAAACCAAGCAGCAGAATTTGTGCTTTATTCTGTAGGTAATAGGGAGCCATTGAAGGTTTTATCGAGTGACAGCAGTTGAGTCTCACTGGGTAGAACAGAGGGGAAGGGAGAAACTGGAGCTGGTTGGGCCAAGTGGGAAGTCACTGTCATAGTCCAGCTGCCGGCCAGAACTGACATGGCTCTGCCAGCAACAGAGAGGGAAGGAAAATATGAGAGAACAACGATTTCAGTACCAGTAGGGTCTCGGCAACTGATTGGATACGGGCAGCAAGGAAAGCCAGGAGTGGATTGATTTTGAGGTATTGAACCTGGTGCCTGCATGAAGGTGAATTCATAGGAGAAGGAGCTGCTCTTTGAAGGTGTTAAAAAATGGAAGAGGGGCCAGGTGCGCTTCCTCACACCTGTAATCCCAGCACTTTGGGAGACCGAGGGGGGTGGATCACTTGAGGTCAGGGGTTCAAGACCAGCCTGGCCAACATGTTGAAACCCTGTCTCTAAAAATACAACAATTAGCTGGCCATGGTGACACGCACCTGTAGTCCCAGCTACTCAGGAGACCGAAGCACAAGAATCAGGAGGCAGAGGTTGTAGCGAGCCGAGATCGCACCACTGCATTCCAGCCAGGGTGATAGAGCGAGACTCCATCTCAAAAAATAATAATAAAAAAATTTAGTAGAAGAAGGCGATGCACTCGGATCAATTTTAAGCCCTGGCTAGGGATCTAATGAAAAGCTCTCCGGCCGGGCACGGTGGCTCACGCCTGTAATCCCAGCACTCTGGGAGGCTGAGGCGGGTGGATTACAAGGTCAGGAGATCAAGACCATCCTGGCCAACAAGGTGAAGCCCCGTCTCTACTAAAAATACAAAAATTAGCTGGGCGCGGTGGCGCATGCCTGTAATCCCAGCTACTCGGGAGGCTGAGGCAGGAAAATCGCTTGAACCAGTGAGTCCCTTGAACCAGCTGAGATCGCACCACTGCACTCCAGCCTGGTGACACAGCAAGACTCCATCTCAAAAAAAAGAAAAGAAAAAAAAGCAGTCTCCAAGCAGGAACCATGGCCTGGTTCTGGGGAGCTGGGGAGCAACTCAGATTCGGGTGAAGGTAACTCGGGAGGTTCGAGTCCCACACAATCCCTGCTACTGTCCCCAGAGTAGGAGTCCCCAAGTCAGGCTCCATGGTATCCTCAAAGAAGAGGGTAAAGCCAAGACCAGGCTTCTGTAATTAGCTGTGGCTACTCAATGCTTCACCCAGCATGGCATGGGAAAGTGGCTGAAATGTGGGTTCCAGTTCCACCATGGTGAGCCCTGCCTGCCCCTGCTCTTCCCACAGGGTTTTTAGGAACACCACAAGCACAGAGGTGTATGGTTCCTGCAGGAAAACACAGATGCATGACTGAAGTTACAAACAGAGGTTGGCCCTAGAGGCTCAGAATTGGGAATTGCCTTGAGGCCGGGCGCAGTGGCTCAAGCCTCTAATCTCAGCACTTTGGAAGGCTGAGGCGGGCAGATTGCCTGAGGTCAGAGTTTGAGACCAGCCTGGCCAACAAGGTAAAACCCTGTCTCTACTAAAAATACAAAAAAATTAGCCGGTCATGGTGGCACGTGCCTGTAATCCCAGCTACTCAGGAGGCGAGGCCGGAGAATTGCTTGAACCCAGGAGGCGGAGGTTGTAGTGACCCGAAATCGCGCCACTGCACTCCAACCTGTGGCAGACTCCATCTCAAAAAAAAAAAAAGAAAAAAAAAGAAAGACGATGGTTGAAGTCAGAATGGATGAGACTGCAGAGAACACTGTTCAGAAGACAATGGCAATAAGGGCCAGCCACAGACTCGGGGGAACACCTTTGGAGGGAGACAGGAAGGGAACTAGGGAAGGACTCATTACAGAATTTGGAGGCCAGGCGCAGTGGCTCATGCCTGTAATCCTAGCACTTTGGGAGTCTGAGGCAGGAGGATCGCTTGAGCCCAGGAGTTCAAAACCAGTCTGGTCAACTTAGCAAGACCCCATTTCTACATAAACATTTTTAAAAATTAGCCAGAAGCTGGGGGCAGTGGCTTATGCCTCTAATCCCAACACTTTGGAAGGCCAAGGTGGGAGGATCACCTGAGCCCAGGAGATAGAGACCAGCCCAGGCAACACATAGTGAGACCTCATGTCTACAAAAAGAGAAAAAGAAAAAAGAAATAAAAAAAAAATACTGGACAAAAAAATTAGCTGGTGTGGTGGCATGCACCTGTAGTCCCAGCTACTTGGAAGGCAGAGGTGAGAAGATAGCTGAAGCCCAGGAATTCAAGGCTGCAATGAGCTATGATCATGTCCCTGCACTCCAGCCTGGGTGACAGAGCAAGACCCTATCTCTAAAATGAAGAAGGAGGCCACCTTTAAGAGAACAGGGCGTGGTGGCACATGCCTGTGATCACAGCTACTCGAGATGCTGAGGCAGGAGAATCACTTGAATGCGGGAGGCGGAGGTTGTATTGAGTCGAGATTGCACCATTACACTCCAGCCTGGGCAACAACAGCGAAACTCTGTCTCAAAAAAAAAAGAAAAGAAAAGAAAAAAAAAGGAGGAAGTTTATTTTAGTTTGCATTTCCACCAAAACAGACCCTGAGATGAGAATTTGGGTGCAATTATTGTCTTTGTGTTACAAGAAAGGGGTCCCGATCCATACCCCAAGAGGTGGTTCTTGGATGTTGCACAAGAAAGAACTCAGGGTGAGTACTAAAGTGAAAGCAAGTTTATTAAGAAAGTAAAGGAATAAAAGAATGGCTACTCCATAGACAGAGCAGCCCCAAGGGCTGCAGGTTGCTGATTTTTATGGTTATTTTCGACTAAATGCTACACAAGGGGTGGATTATTCATGCCTCCCCTTTTTAGACCATATGGGGTAACTTCCTTGCGTGGCCATGGCGTTTGCAAACTGTCATGGCGCTGGTGGGAATGTAGCAGTGAGGGCGACCGGAGGTCACTCTCATCGCCATCTTGTTTTTCGTGGGTTTTAGCCAACTTCTTACTGCAACCTGTTTTATTGGCAAGGTCTTTGCGACCTGTATCTTGTTCAGACCTCCTCTCTCATCCTGTGACTTAGAATGCCTTAACCATCTGGGGATGCAGCCCAGTGGGTCTCGGCCTCATTTTACCCAGCCCCTACTCCAGATGGAGTTGCTCTGATTCACACGCCTCTGACATTTGGGCTTGTGACTGAGCAAATTACTGCTATGGGCAATAAGGGTTCTGTCTTGCTGGCAACATTTCTGAGTCTGTGGAAAAAGCCCCAGAATTGTCCCCGAAAGGGGTGAGTAAGGTGGCATATTTATTCATCAACCCCCTCATCCCTGCTTCATGCGCTGAAGGTGGGTGTTAGTTAACTCTGGGTGTTAACTCTGAGGAACGGCCCTCAGAGAAGCTCTGTTGTAGCAGAGCTTTCTGTAAGTGACAGCCCGTGTTGGTGTGTGTGTAGATGTGGGTGGGTGGGCAGCATGAGTGGAGCTCTGTCGGGGTTGGCTACAGGCTAGAGAGGCTCTTTGAAGGAAAAGGGAATCTAAGGTCCTGGTGTTTGGGCACATTTCAGGGGGAGGAGGGAGCACACCGGCTTGGCCCAGATCTGGTGTCATGGAAACTTGCTGGGTTGATATGTAGAGACAGTTTCTTCCCGCATGGGGGAAAAATATGAAGATGCACCAAGGGCATAGCAGTAAAAAGGAGGCCTAGTATGACTGTGGCAGGCCAGTCCTCCCTGGCAATCACACAGACAGGCCTGCATGACAGTCACGCAGACAGACCTGCGTAGCACTCCAGTTACACAGACAGATTTCCACCGCCGCCTTAACATGGAGCAAATAGTTAAACCTAGGGAAATCAGTGCCCAGACATCAAAGCCTGAAATGAAACATATGGTCAGTCGGAGCCTTGAATGGGTTTCTCCCTAACCTGGAGCAAACCAAAATAATAGAGACAGTCTTACATTCCTAGTGCCAAAACCCTTCTCAGGTCGACCAAATCTGAGATGAGTCAAAGTAACAGAGGCAGCTGTTTGAATAGATTCATTGGAGAGTGTAAGGCAGCTCTCCGGACCAAGCTGTAAAGGAGATAAGATAAAATAATCACTCCGGTACCACAGCAGACAGGCCTTGAAGGTCCTGGGGCCCTGTTAATCAGACTGAGCAAGTATTTTTTTTTTGCCTCTGACCTTCTAGTTGAAACAAAATTAGTTATCAATAGCCTTAGGCAAATGTTAGACTGCACGTAGGCATATAACCCCAACCAATATAAGCACTAGGGAAATTGTAAGTCCAGGCGTGGTCTAAAATAAATTTTTTTAAAAAGGAAATTGTAACACTTTGAGTTGGTCTGGAGGAATTATCTCTGGCCTTCTCCCTGTATCCAGTTATAGCAATAAATTCCCTTCTTTCCTAGTTTGTCTGTTTCTCGTTATTGGGTCTTGAGAAAACACAGCCGGAACTTGCTTGGTTCCGGGAACATGACAGCTCCATTTGGCTCCTAACCACTCCCAGCCCCATGGTATCTGTTAACTGCTTTTGCTTATATCTGCACAAAGGATCCTAGGCCAAGCTAACTATGGGAGGAATTTAGTTTATAGTTTGTTTTGTCTTGTTTTGTTTTTTTGAGACAGGGTCTCGCTCTGTTGCCCAGGCTAGAGTGCAGTGTCGTGATCTCTGCTCGCTGCAATCTCTGCCTCCCAGGCTCAAGCGAGCCAACTGCTTCAGCCTGCAGAGTAGCTGGGACTACAGGTGTGCGCTACCATGCCCAGCTAATTTTTGTATTATTAGCAGAGACAGAGTTTCGCCATGTTGCCCAGGCTGGTCTTGAACTCCTGACCTCGAGTGATCCACCCGCCTTGACCTCTCAAAGTGCTGGGATTATAGGTGTGAGCCACTGAGTCTGGCCTAATTTAACTTTAAAATGAGGATGATAACAGTCCCTTCCTGAAATGAATTCCCAAGGAAATAAGAAGGGAGTACACACAAATCACAATGTTATGTTAAAGATTTATAGGCTGGGCATGGTGGCTCACGCCTGTAATCCCAGCACTTTGTGAGGCCGAGGCAGGCGGATCACCTGAGGTCAGGAGTTCAAGATCAGCCTGGCCAACATGGCCAAATCCTGTCTTTACTAAAAATTCTAGAATTAGCCAGGCGTGGTGGTGCACACCTGTAACCCCAGCTACTGGGGAGGTTGAGGCAGGAGAATCGCTTGAACCCAGGAGGTGGAAGTTGCAGTGATTGTGCTGCTGCACCCTAACCTGGGCGACAGAGTGAGACTCCGTCTCAAAAGGAAAAAAAAAAAAAGATGTATAGGAACATTGTCTCATGACCAAGACAGAGAAGGTTCCCAACCTCTTCAGGTCCTTGCTAGTGCCCAGATATCTGCGGTCATCAGTCACCTCTTGGTCTCATCCCCCTTCCTCTTCCCCTTTCCTAACATAACAGGGGCCCAAAGTTAGTATTAACTCATGATGAGTTACAGTGTTAGGACAGCAGTCCGCCGTCTTCTTGATTTGCGGCTCTCTAAATAAAGTCGCCTCCCTTCCCCAACACCTTGTCTGCTGATTTACTGGCTGTCGTGCAGTAGAGTCTAGGTTTGGATTTGGTTACAGGGTGTGAGGAGAGGGCAGAGGAACGGGAAAGCAGGCAGGTTACTAAACACAGTCAGATTTTATTTCTCACTCCATTGAAGTCACATGGTTTGGAAAAAAAAATGGGGAATTGAGGGGAGAATTTTTTTTTTGTTTTTATTTTCTTGAGATGGAGTCTCACTGTTGCCCAGGCTGGAGTGCAGTGGCGCTATCCCGGCTCACTGCAGCCTCTACCTCCTGGGTTCAAGCTATTCTCCTGCCTCAGCCTTCCGAGTAGCTGGGATTACAGGTGTGCACTGCCACAGCCAGCTAATTTTTGTATTTCTAGTAGAGACAGGGTTTCACCAAGTTGACCAGGCTGGTCTCTAACTCCTGACCTCAAGTGATCCACTCACCTTGACCTCCCAAAGTGCTGGGATTACAGGCGTGAGTCACCATGCCCAACCAAGGGAGACTTTTTATTTTGAAATGACAAGAGGAAAACCCTGGAAAAAGGATCCACGATTATATAATTTCTGGAAAAAAGAAACCTAAAAGTGTATTTCTTGATTGTTTTCTTTTTATCCATGAGACTTCGAAAACAGAACAACTGTAATGGCCTCGTTCTAAACAGCAGGTTAAGTTCAGCATTATGTGGCTGTCTCTCAGTGTTGAAGTGGCGCTCCCCTCTGATCATGAGTGAGACCATCAGAGTGTGGGGCGACTCGCGGCAGCCTGTTGGGCTTCTGCAAGAGGAGGACCCCAGCTGCTGCTCTGCGTGAGTGGGGAGACGCCCGCGGGAAACTTCATCTCTGCAGACGCAGCAACTGCCCAACAGCCCCACAGGACTGGGGACGAGACATGAAAGAAATTGCTTCTCCCACCACACCTTTGAGGCTGTGGACAGGGTGTTTACGGGACCCAGCTCAGAACTGAGCTGTCTTCATCCTTGCTACTTACTAATGCAATACTGGGCTGAATGGCCATCTGGTTCTGTTGGGATTCTGAATACAATCTCTGTGTAGGATTGGGTGGAAGTACCTGGCTGAAATCCAGATAAGGAAAGAATCGGGCCGGGCCTGGTGGCTCGTGCCTGTAATCCCAACACTGTGAGGTGTCGAAGTGAGAAGATCACTTGAACCCGGGAGTTCAAGACCAGCCTGGGCAACATAATGAGACCCTAACTCTACCAAAAAGGTAGCCAGGTGTGGTGGCACGTGCCTGTAGTCCCAGCTTCTCAGGTGGGTGAGGAGGGAGAATCGCTTGAGCCTGGAAGGTCGAGGCTGCAGTAAGCCATGATGGTACCACTGCCCTCCTTCCTGGGTGACAGAGTGAGATCATATCTCAAAAAAAAGAAGAGGCCAGGCGCGGTGGCTTATGCCTGTAATCCCAGCACTTTGGGAATCTAAGGCAGACTGATCACGAGGTCAAGAGATCGAGACCATACTGGACAATATGGCGAAACCCTGTCTCTACTAAAAATACAAAAAAAAAAAATTAGCTGGGCTTGGTGGCAATGCCTGTAATCCCAGCTACTTGGGAGGCTGAGGCAGAAGAATCACTTGAACCCGAGGGGTGGAGGTTGCAGTGAGCTGAGATGGCACCACTGCTCTCCAACCTGGCAACAGAGCGAGACTCCAACTCAAAAAAAAAAAAAAAAAAAGAAGAAGAAGAATATGAGAACTGCATTTGTTTCTCATTAGACTCACCATGTACAGAAATACAATGTCCAGCACATTATTCCACGCAGTAAATTTATAATCTTGTCAGAACAACTCTGGTGAATTTAACATGATTTATTATCTAAGAAGGAATGTGCTGCCTTGTTCATTTCCTGATGCTCCATGAAGGTGACTATAGTCTCCATGAAGGTGACTATAGATGCTCCATGAAGGTAACTATACTCAAAAAAATAATGAGACTACAATCTCATTATTTTTTTCAGTTACTGATGTTAAATTAATTGACTTTAATTCCTGGGTTTTTCTGCCGTCTTCTCTCCTTCATTTGGCCTTCTCAAATACTATTTATTTATTTATTTATTGAGACGAAGTCTCGCTCTGTCGCCCAGGTTGGAATGCAGTGGCACGATCTCGGCTCACTGCAACCTCTACCTCCCAGGTTCAAGCGATTCTCCTGCCTCAGCCTCCCAAGTAGCTGGGACTACAGGCATGTGCCACTGCGCCTGGCTAATTTTTGTATTTTTAGTAGAGATGGGGTTTCACTATGTTGGCCAGGATGGTCTTGATTTCTTGACCTCGTGATCCGCCTGCCTTGGCCTCCCAAAGTGCTGGGATTACAGGTGTGAGCCACCACACCTAGCCACCACTAATAACATAATAGCCACCACCACTAATAAAATAATACATAATTATTATTATTTATTGGCTGGCTAATTAATAAAATAATAGCCAGCCACCGCTAATAAAAAAAATAGCACCCAGCCCTATTTTTATTTTTATTTTTTTAAAGATGGGAGTCTCTCTCTGTCACCCAGGCTGGAGTGCAGCGGCGCAATCTCGGCTCACTGCAATCTCTGCCTCCTGGGTTCTAGAGAGTCTCCTGCCTCAGCCTCCCAAGTAGCTGGGATTACAGGTGCCCACCACAATGCCTGGCTGATTTATGTATTTTTAGTAGAGATGGGGTTTCACCATGCTGGCCCAGGTGGTCTCGAACTCCTGACCTCAAGTGATCTGCCTACCTCGGCCTCCCAAAGTGCTGGGATTACAGGAGTGAGCCACCAAACCTGGCCCCTTTTCCTTAAAGAAAAAAAAATTATGCTCCAAAATTTTAGTCAAGTGAATTTATGATCCTGGCTCCCAAGCTACCATTTGCCGGGTCCATTACAATATCCTCCCTAAGCATTTCAAATCCATCAGTAAATAATAAAAACATTGTAGAACCCTGTTATGACACCAGGTTGGTGGGCCTAGGTCAGCTGTTCCATGAGAGGCCCCAGCATGCTGTGGGCCCTGTGCCGTGTGCAGCGGGAGGTAGTGCATGAGGTTGCAGGACAAGAGGCAGGTGTCACCCGTAAGTTGTGGGACCTTGGATAGGTGAGGTGGCCTCGGGCTTCAATCTGTATCTGAAGAAAGGTGCAGTGGCTCATGCTTGTAATCCCAACACTTTGGGAGGCCAAGGCGGGCAAATCACCTGAGGTCAGGAGTTCCAGATCAGCATGGCCAACATGGAGAAACCCTGCCTCTACTAAAAATACAAAAATTAGCTGGATGTGGTGGCGTGTGCTTGTAATTCCAGCTCCTTGGGAGGCTAAGGCAGGAGAATTGCTTGAATCCAGGAGTCAAAGGTTGCAGTGAGCCAAGATTGCACCACTGCACTCCAGCCTGGGTGACAGAGCTGTCAAAAACTAAATAAATAACTTCAATTAGAGACTATAAAAAAAGAAAAACAAAAAATTTAAAAAAAATAGCTGGGATGGTGGTGCACTCCTGTAGTCCTAGCTACAGGACGCTGAGGGGGAGGATCCCCTGAGCCCAGGAGCTGAGGCTGCAGTGAGCTAGAATTGCACATCTGCACTCCAACCTGGCGACAGACCAAAACCCCAGGTCTAAGATAAAAATAAAAGTTTGTACCTGGAAATGAGAAAACTGGATTAGATCATCTCGAATATCTAAACAAAAGTGGCTAAACATAGTATTGGGTGGCAGAGGGTAATGCAATTTCTGTTTCTGATTTGGACAAAGAAGTCTACAGTAAGAATGAATTTAGAGGGGAAATTTTCCCAGAAAAAAAAAAACTCTTTGGAAAAGTAAATGGAGTTCTCTTTGAGAAAAGGCACCTAGTTTGAGCATCCACGGGAAATGTGAGTGGGTCAAGGAATGAGTGACTTTCAGCTAAAGAGAGTTATCAAGAAGCCAGGCGTGGTGGTTCACGCCTGTAGTCCCAGCACTTTGGGAGGCTAAAGCAGACGGATCACTTGAGATCAGGAATTTGAGACCAGCCTGGCCAACATGAAACCTCATCTTCACTAAAAATACAAAAAATCAGTTGGGCGTGGTGGCGGGTGCCTGTAGTCTCAGCTACTCAGGAGGCTGAGGCACAAGAATCACTTGAACTTTGGAGGTGGAGGTTGCAGGGAGCCAAGATCTCACAGACTCCACTTCAGAAAAAGAAAAAGAAAAAAAAGTAATCAAGAGAAAAACTCCACAACTGTCTTGCTCAGGCTCAGGGAACAGAGAAGAGGGGACCAGGGTCCAAAGCTTCTGACCGGTGAAGTGCACTTATCTGCCTCTGAGATCATCCATTAAGCAGGTTGGGTTCTTTGTAGGGAAGGCCTGAGCCTAATTGCCTGTCCTGCAGGGCATTAACAAGGGTCACGCTTACCTAATGCTTATCATTTTCAAATGCCTTTCATTTATATTTCCTCTAGGATGAGGATGATACTTGACTTGTGCGTAAATATATTTCCTTCTTTTAATTTTGTTTGGAATGTCATATCAGTTAATGAATTTAAATTAGTGATGAATTGGTATTTATGTTGATAGTTGATGGACAGTCAATTTTACAGGAAAACCTAATTGACCAACCTGGGTCATAGTTGTACATTTTCAGCTCCTGACTTCCTGGTGCCACCAGTTGGGAGGTACTAGTGCCCTCCTGGGAGGAAAGAGTTAACAAGCAGATCTGGTAGCCTACTCCTTGCATGTGTCAGGGTACCATGATTGACTATTGGCCAACCTCTGGGAATGTGGTCCCTGGAATGTTCTGTGTGATCGTTAGTGATTGGTGATTTTCTCATACACACCAGGAGCAATGGACTGTGCCAGATCAACTGGTCAAATTTCTTCACACAAACATCAGAATTGAGTGGCCGGGCATGGTGATTCACACCTGTAATCCCAGCACTTTGGGAAGCTGAGGCTGAGGCTGGAGGATCACTTGAGGTCAGGGATAGAGACCAGCCTGGCCAACATGGTGAAACCCCGTCTCTACTAAGAAAAATACAAAAATTAGCCAGGTGTGGTGACATGTGCCTATAATCCCAGCTACTTGGGAGGCTGAGGCGGGAGAATCACTTGAACCCGGGAGGCAGAGTTCGCAGTGAGCTGAGATCACGCCACTGCACTTTAGCCTGGGTGATGGAGTGAGACTCTGTCTCAAAGAAAAATAAAAATCAAGATTGAGGATGGGCACCTGGATTCTGTATTG
Organism: Papio anubis; assembly: GCF_008728515.1. Taxonomy (NCBI): domain Eukaryota; kingdom Metazoa; phylum Chordata; class Mammalia; order Primates; family Cercopithecidae; genus Papio; species Papio anubis. The sequence continues at coordinate 60,442 of NW_022163270.1, read as the reverse complement.
GGTTCTCAATTTTGGTTGCCATGGTTGGTTGCTAAGATAATATGCATATGTGACCATCCTCTCCCCATAAACCTTGCACCCTGATACTCTGGTGGGTTTCCCTGGACAGAGACATTCCACACACATTCCTGTAGTTTGCTGCCAGAGAGTACTCCTGTGGTCTCGGACAAGGAAGGACATCTGAAGCCTGTGTGAGACCTCTCTGGACTCCTCCATTGCACGTCTATTTCCTGCTTGCTTTTATTCTGTATCACTGGCTGTAATAAATCTGAGCCATGAGTATAACTTCCTATTGAGTCTTGGAGCTCTCTAGCAAGTTGCTAAATTTAGGGAAGTGGTGTGCCTCAACATACCCCCCTAAATCTCTGTCTCAGCTGTTGAGAGAACGATAATGCTTTTCCTGGTTTCTCCTACAGCCCTAACTCGACAAAAATTAAGTCCCTATTCCAGTTCTGAGACCACTAATTTCTATAAACCTGTTCTTCAAAAAAAATTTTAAGGCAACGTTTTTAGCTCTGAGATTTAATGATGAGTAAAGGAACACCAGGTTCTTCATCTCAAGTCAAATTAGAGAAAAGGGCAGGGACAGACGTGGAGTAGTTTTAATGAGCAGAGAGTTTAGTAGGCAAGAAGGAAGGGAGAAGACAGAAGGAAGACACTGGCCCATACAGAGACAGAGGGAGCAGGGGCTCCAAAGCCAAAAGAGGAAACCCCACCTGCCACGGATACCAGCCAGGTATGTAATAGAGGCTGGACGAGGCGGTGTCTGATTTGCATAGGGCTCAGGGGATTGGTTTGGCCAGGCATGTCATTCAGTTAGCCCCTGAAAAAGCTGGCTCTCCTACCCTAGTCTTTTAATATGCAAATACAGGGTGCCATGATGTTCTACACATGTGGGGATATGTGGGGGCAGCCATGTTGCCAGGAACATGTGGGGCAAGGGCAAGAAGGCTGCAGGAATGGCCATGTTTGGGTGAACCCAGTTTCTAATGGCCATCATTTGCATATCAAAGGTTGCCAGCCTGGCTCTAAGAGCTGGCTGGGGCTTTACAAGAAACTTTTCCAGAGACGCTTTAAAAAACGAAAACTTCCAAAGGACCCCTTTTTGTCTCTATCTGCCTAAAATAATTTCTTTCTTTCTTTTCTTTTTTTTTTTTTTTTTTTGAGATGGAGTCTGGCTCCATCCCTCCAAGGCTGGAGTGCGGTGGCATGATCTCAGCTCACTGCAACCCCCACCTCCTGGGTTCAATCAATTCTCCTGTCTCAGCCTCCAGAGTAGCTGGGACTAAAGGCGCCTACCACCAAGCCCGGCTAATTGTGTATTTTTCAGTAGAGATGGGGTTTCACCTTGTTGGTCAGGCTGGTCTGGAACTCCTGACGTCCAGTGATCCACCCACCCTGGCCTCCCAAAGAGCAGGGATTACAGGCTGTGAGCCACTGCGCCCAGCCAATAATTCTTAGTAATTCCTACAACACTGCCAGATAAAAAGAACCAAAAAAATGAAAATAAGAAATGATAAAATAGGCCAGACATGGTGGTTAATGCCTGTAATCTCAGCACTTTGGGAGGCCGAGGTGGGTGGATCACCGGAAGTCAGGAGTTGTAGACCAGCCTGGCCAACATGGTGAAACCCAGTCTCTACTTACAAAAATTAGCTGGGCATGGGGGTGGGTGCCTGTAATCCCAGCTACTCTGTAGACAGAGGGAGAAGAATCACTTGAACCCAGGCTGTGGAGGTTGCAGTGAGCCAAGATCGTGCCACTGCACTCCAGCCTGAGTGACAGAGCAAGATTGTCTCAAAAAAAAAAAAAAAAGGAAATGACAAAACAGACAAGGAAGGAAGAAAAGACACAGCAAGGCCTCTTTGGAGGTCAAAGTTCCATCTGATAAGTCTCCATATTCCCATGCTGTTCACTTTTGGACATTGGGTGTCTTTATCCAGAAAGCAGAAAAAACTCTACCAGGAAAAGAGTATGCTTGAATGGTGTAAGTAAATGAACCAAAAAAAAAAAAAAAAGGCACCCAACACTACTAGCCTTTGACAAGGTTCTGAAAGTAAGTCAGAAAAGGAGGTGTGAGAGTAATTGAGTTGCCTGAATAGGCTGTTGTGTTTGAAATAACTGCAAGAGTATTGATTATCTCCTTCAGTCAACATTCTTGTGAAAGCTCTCACTCAGAATCCCTGCTGGGCAAGAGGCCATTTCTCCCAAGGTAGCTGGGGCATCCGTAATTGATGAAGTGGACTTTAAGTGACTAGTCAGGAAAGTCTTCAGGGTTCCTTTCCCAGCCACCTGGACACAGGCTTGTGTACAGAGCAGGAGGCAGACCCAAAGTCCTTCTCAGCGTTTCTTCCTCTTGCCCTCAGAGGAGTGGGGATATTTAGTTTCTTCTGTAGAGTGAATGTTTAAGTCCCCTCAAAATTTACATGTTGAGGCTGGGCGCAGTGGCTCACACCTGTAATCCCAGCACTTTGGGAGGCCAAGGCAGGCGGATTATCTGAGGTCAGGAGTTTGAAACCAGCCTGGCCAACACGGCAAAACCCTGGCTCTACTGAAAATACAAAATTAGCCCAGCATGGTGGTGCATGCCTGTAATCCCAGCTACTCAGGAGGCTGAGGCAGGAGAATCGCTTGATTCTGGGAGGTGGAGGTTGCAGTGAGTGGAGATAGTGCCACTGTACCCTAGCCTGGACAACAGAGCCAGGCTCCGCCTCAAAAAAAAAAAAAATTCACATGTTGACACCTAATCCCTAATGTGATTGTATTTGTAGGTGTGGAGGTGATAAATTTCTATTCATCTTGCACCTTCCAAAGGTGATTAGGTCATAAAGGTGGAGTTCTCATGAACAGGATGAGTGCTCTTACAGAAGAGGCTTTGTGGACCACAGAGAATGCAAACACTATATGATGTGGTCTCTGTCCTCAAAAAGCTTCTCATACAGCTATCAGCATCATGGTCACTGTTCTCACTGCTTTCTACAGAGTTCTTACATCCGAGGCAATGTGGAGATCCACTGATTCATGTAACTCACATGATCATGGAAGAAGGTGCCTGATATGTGAGTCCTAGAACTCCTCATTCTGTATTGCTCTCTCTCTTTTAATGAAGCTTCCATTTCTAGACTATTCCTCTCTGGCTTTTTTTCTATTCTATGTCCATGAAATGTTAACAGAAACATCTCTTTTGCTTCTCATCATCAGCTTGTAAGAAGGCATGACAGAAGTGACACATTTATAACAAAGAAGATGGGAGAAGACTCAAAGATGTAAAGAAATAAAGTACCTATCGCAATGCTTGGCACAGAATAGTTTCTAGAAAAATATTAGGTTCCCTTTTTTCTTCCTTTTGTTTCACTGTGTCTGCACTAATAATTAGTGCCACTAGATGGCAACTTTTGGTCTAAAAACTACCCAGACGACCACATTGAAATCTTAAAAACACTTTTGGGTTCTCTCTAACTGTGTTCCACAGTGACCTTTAATGTAATAAAGTAAGAAAAATCTATTTGGGTTCCAAATAATGGAAAATGTAAATAAGTGAGCAGCAAAGTGCTCTTTGGGCAGAAAAACTGTCTAATGCTATGTCCTGGCCAGAATTTGGCATATAATTCTGCTTAAGAGTATTAATTATTGTGACTACTACTTAAGCACATTGAGTGTTAAATTTCTATTTATCTTGCAGTATTCTCAGCATTCCCTGGTGACAATGCTTGTTTCATATTTAGGAACTCCCAATATTTGCAGCAATCTATTCTTATAAATAATTCTGTTGGATAAATCGCTGGCCACAGATCACTCAGATACTGTTCCCCAAGAATTCAAAGGACAGAATCCTCAGCAAGAATTTTTAAAATTATTTATTTTTATTGCTATAAAAGAGTTGTATATATTTGCTTAGTAAACTCTTGCAGGAGAATTGAGAGTAACATTTCAGCCATTTCTCTCAAGTTTGTGATTTTAAAAATGGCTGAAAACATTTATTGAGCACTTATTGTACTGCCAATTATTATGTTGCATATTATATAATAATCTTAAGATAAGCTGGTGGTATTATTTTTCCCAACCAATTTATGTTTATTCCAAAATTATGAAGTTGGTTCAATATTTGAAAAACAATGTAACTTCTGTACTAAGAGAATAAAGGAGGAAAATTGTATAATTTACTCAGATGCAGGAAAGTCTTCACCAAAATTCAATATTCATTCAAAGTAAAAACTCACTGCAAACTGTGAAGAGAAGAAAACTTCTGGCTGGGGGCAGCGGCTCACACCTGTAATCCTAGCACTTTGGGACACCAAGGCGGGTGGATCACCTGAGGTTAGGAGATCGAGACCAGCCTGGCCAACACGGCAAAACTCCATCTCTACCAAAAATACAAAAAATTAGCTGGTGTGGTGGTGCGTACCTATAATCCCAGCTACTCGGGAGTCTGAGGTGGGAGAATGGCTTGAACCAAGGAGGTGGAGGTTGCAGTGAGCCAAGATTGCACAACTGCACTCCAGCCTGGGTGATAAGAGTGGGACTCCATCTCAAAATAATAATAATAATAAACTTTAATTTAAAAAAAAACTTAATTTGGTAATGGGTATCTGCAAAAAACCCTACATTAAATCTTACTGATTTTTTGGTAATTAAAGGCAATTTTAATAGAAAACCTGCTATTCTATTATTTTTTTCCAATACAGTAATTTTTTTAAAGTATGGTAAAATATAATGAACATAAACTTACCATTTTAGCCATTTTAAGCAGCATTAAGGTACATTCACATTGTCGTACAACCATCATTGCCATCCATCACCAGACATTTTCATCTTCCCAAACACTACTAGTTTCTCTGTACCCATTAAACAACAGCTTGATTCCCTCAGTTTCCCAGGCTCTGGAAATCACTATTCTGTCTCTATGAGTTTGTCTACTCCAGGGACCTCATATATGTGGAATCATACAGTATTTTGTGACTAGCTTATTTCACTTAATCCTGTAGCTTATTCCATATAGGATAATGTCCTCAAATTTCATCCATGTTGTAGTACGTGTGAGAGTGTACTTCCTTTTTAAGGCTGAATAATATTCTACGGTAGGTATATATCACAATTTGTTTATCTACTCATTCATCAATCGACATTTGGGTTGCTTCTACCTTTTGGTTATTGTGAATGCTGCTATGAATATAGGTATACAAATCTCTCTCCAAGGCCCTACTTTCAACTATTTTGGGTGTATACTCAGAAAGAGAACTGCTGGATAATGTGGTAGTTCTATTTTTAATTTTTTGAGGAGCCGTCATGTGATTTTCCATAGTGGCCGCACCACTTTACATTCTTACCAGCAGTGTAGGAGGGCCCCACATTCACCATTTCTTGCCAACACTTGTTATTTTTTGCTTTTGGTGTTTGTGATTTTTGTTTGTTTTTGATAGCGGCCATTCTAATATGTATGATGTGGTATCTCATGAGGTGGTTTTGCTTTGGATTTCCCTAATGAGTGGTAATATTGAGCATCTTTTCATGGGCTTATTGGCCATTTGTATATCTTCTTTGAAGTTCTTTGCCCATTTTTAAATTGGGTTGTTTTGTTGTTGTTGACTTGTGAGAGTTCTCTATATATTCTAGCTATTAACTCCTTATTAGATATATGATTTGCAAATATTTTATCCCATTCCATGGGTTTTTGCCTTTTCACTCTGTTGATAGTGTCCTTTGATTCAAAGAAGTTTTTAATTTTGATGTAATCCAATTTATGTATTTTTTATTGTTGTCTATGTGTTGGTGTTATATCCAAAAAGTCACTGCCAGATCTTATGTCTTGAAGATTTTCTTGTATGTTTTCTTCTAAGAGTTTTATAGTTTCAGGTCTTATATTTATGTTTTCAATCTATTTTGAGTTAATTTTAGATATGATATAGGAGTCCTACTTCCTTTTTTTTGCATGTGGACATCCAGTTTTCCCAACACTAATTTTTGAAAAGACTGTCCTTTCTCCATTGAATGGTCTTATCACCCTTGTTGAAAATTATTTGACTATATTTGTAACAGATGTAATGGTTTATTTTGGGGCTGTCTACCCCATTCCATTGGTCTATATGTCTTTTTTTTTTTTTTTTTTAATGCCAGTACCACACTGTTTTGATTATTGTAGCTTTGTTGAAATCAGGAGGGGGTGAGTCCTCCAGCTGGATTCTTTTTTAAGATTGTTTTCAGCTGGGCACAGTGGCGCACACCTGTAATCCCAGCACTTTGGGAGGTCGAGGTGGGTGGATCAGGAGGTCAGGAGATCAAGGCCATCCTGGCCAACATAGTGAAACCCCGTCTCTACTAAAAATACAAAAATTAGCTGGGCATAGTGGTGCGTGCCTATAGTACCAGCTACTTGGGAGGCTGAGGCAGGAGAATCGCTTGAACCCAGGAGGCAGAGGTTGCAGTGAGCCGAGATCACACTACTGCATTCCAGCCTGGCAACAGAGTGAGACTCTGTCTCAAATAAATAAATAAATAAATAAAATTAAAATAAATAAATAAAATAGTTTAAAACATTTTTCTTATCAGATTGTTCATTCTTGGCATATAGAATTGTAACTGACTTTGCCTGTTGATTTTTTATCCTGCAACTTTGCTACATTCATGTATCAGTCCTAACAATTTTCAGAAACATTTAGGGTTTTCTTTTCTTTTTTTTTTTTTTTTGAGACGGAGTTTCGCTCTTGTTGCCCAGGGTGGAGTGCAATGGCGCCATCTTGGCTCACCGCAACCTCCACCTCCCAGTTTTAAGCGATTCTCCCACCCACCTCAGCCTCCCAAGTAGCTGGGATTACCGGCATGTGCCACCATGCCCGGCTAATTTTGTATTTTTAGTAGAGATGGAGTTTCTCCATGTTGGTCAGGCTGGTCTAGAACTCCCGACCTCACCTCAGGTGATCCACCCGCCTTGGCCTCCCAAAGTGCCAGGGTTATAGGCATAAGCCACGGTGCCCAGCCTTTATTTAGGGTTGTTTTCTTTTTTTTTTTTTTTTTGAGACAGAGTCGCACTCTGTCGCCCAGGCTGGAGTGCAGTGGCCAGATCTCAGCTCACTGCAAGCTCCGCCTCCCGGGTTCCCGCCATTCTCCTGCCTCAGCCTCCCGAGTAGCTGGGACTACAGGCGCCCGCCACCTCGCCCGGCTAGTTTTTTGTACTTTTTAGTAGAGACGGGGTTTCACCGTGTTAGCCAGGATGGTCTCGATCTCCTGACCTCGTGATCCGCCCGTCTCGGCCTCCCAAAGTGCTGGGATTACAGGCTTGAGCCACCGCGCCCGGTCTATTTTCTTTCTTTCTCTCTCTCTCTCTTTTTTTTTTGAGACGGAGTCTCGCTCTGTCGCCCAGGCTGGGGTGCAGTAGGGCGATCTCGGCTCACTGCAAGCTCCGCCTCCCAGGTTCACGCCATTCTCCTGCCTCAGCCTCCCAAGTAGCTGGGGCTACAGGCGCCCGTCACCATGCCCGGCTAATTTTTTGTGTTTTTAGTAAAGATGGGGTTTCACCGTGTTAGCCAGAATGGTCTCGATCTCCTGACCTGGTGATCCTCCCGCCTCCGCCTCCCAAAGTGCTGGGATTACAGGCATGAGTCTCTGCACCCAGCCTATTTAGGGTTTTCTAAACATAAAGTCTTATTATCTGTGAACAGAGAGAGTCTTTTTCTTCCTTTCAAATATGGATGCCATTTACTTGTTTTTCTTGACTAATTGCTTTGCCCAGAACCTCCAGGACTGTGTTGAGTAGAAATTGTTGGCCAGGCAGGGTGGCTCACCCCTATAATCCCAGCACTTTGGGAGGCTGAGGCAGGAGGATCACCTGAGGTCAGGAGTTCGAGACCAGCTTGGCCAACATGGTGAAATCCCGTCTCTACAAAAATACAAAAATTAGTGGGGCATGGTGTCAGGTGCCTGTAATCCTAGCTACTGGGGAGACTGAAGCAGGAGAATTGCGTGAACCTGGGAGGCAGAGGTTGCAGTGAGCCAAGATCAAGCCATTGCACTCCAGCCTGGGCGACAGAGCAAGACTCCGTCTCAAAAAAAAAAAAACAAAAAAAAACCAAAAAAAAACCCAGAATTTTCTTGTTCCTGATCTTAGGGAAAAAGCTTTTAGTCTTTCGCAATTGACTATGTTGTTAGCTGTGGGCTTTTCATATATGACCTTTATTATGCTGAGGTAGTTTCCTTCTACCTGCTCAGTGTTTTGTATCATAAAAGGGTGTTGAATTTTGTCAAGTGTTTTTTCTGCATCAGTACAGATTATCATGCGTTTTTCCCTTTTCAGTCTGTTTTTATGGTGTATTATTATTATTACTATTTTGAGACAGAGTCTTGCTCTGTCTCCCAGGCTGGAGTGCATTGGCAAGTGATCTTGGCTCACTGCAACCTCTGCCTACCAGTTTCAAGCGATTCTCCTGCCTCAGCCTCCTGAGTAGCTGAAATTACAGGCATGTGGCACCACACCTGGCTAATTTTTGAATTTTTAGTAGAGACGAGGTTTCACCACGTTGGTCAGGCTGGTCTCAAATTCCTGACCGCAAGTGATCTGCCCGCCTCAGCCTCCCAGAGTATTGGGATCATGGGCGTGAGCCACTGCCCCTGGCCTATGGTGTATTATTAGTACATGGATTGATTTTTGTGCTTTGAGTCATCCTTCCATTCAAGGATAAATTCCACTTGGTCATAATGTATAATTCTTTAAACGGGCTGTTGAATTCTATTTGCTAGTATTTTCTGGCAGATTTTTGCATCCCAGTGATTTCTTTTCTTGGAGTGTCTTTGTCTGACTTTGGTATAATGGTAATGCTGGCCTTGCAGGATGAGTTAAAAATTATTCTTTCTTGTTTAATTTTTTTGAAAGAGTTTGAGAAAGATTAGTGTTAATTTTTCTTTAAATGTTTGGAAGATTTTTTTTCAGTGAATTCTTTGTTGGGAGGTTTTTTAGTCTGATTTAGTCTTCTTTATAGTTCTAGGTCTGTTCAGATTTTCTGTTTCTTCATAATTCAGTCTTGGTAGGGTATATGTTTTTAGGAATTTGTCCATTTTATCTGGATTATCCAATTTGCTGGTGCATAACTGTGCATAGTACTCCCTTATAATAATAGTTTTTATTTCTGTAAAATTAGTAATAATGTCCCCTCTTTCACTTCTGATTTTTGTTATTTCAGTCTTCCTTCTTTTTTACTTCCTCAGTTTAGCTACAAGTTTGTCCATTTTTAAAATCTTTTCAAAAAACCAACTCCTGATTTTGTTGACTCTCTCTATTATTTTTCTATTCCTGTTTTGTTTAACTCCGCTCTAATCTTTATTATTTCCTTTCTTCTACTGGCTTTGGGCTTAGTTTGTTTTTATTTTTTTTCTACTTCCTTATGGTATAAAGTTAGGTTGTTGATTTGAGATCTTTCTTCCCTATTAATTTGTTTATAGCCATACATTTCCCTCTTAGCACTGTTTTCACTGCATTTCATAAATTTTGGACTGAGTCTTACTCTGTCATCCAGGCTGGAGTGCAATCTCAGCTCACTGCAACCTCCACCTCCCAGGTTCAAGCAATTCTCCTGCTTCAGCCTCCTGAGTAGCTGGATTACAGGCATGCACCATCACAACTGCTAATTTTTGTATTTTTAATAAAGACGGGGTTTCACCGTGTTGCCCAGGCTGGTCTCGAACTCCTGACTGTCAGAGTTAAAGAAAGAGGAAAGAAAGATGAAACGCCGCTGGCAGTTAAAGACAGGTTTTCTTAGTTAAAACCTGAAGGCGCTCCTGGCAGACTGCGGTCAGGAGTGCTTTCTCTTACAGAATACGAGTACATATCGGTTTTAGGGTGAGGGGGCTTATCACAAGCTTGGAGTGTTGATGTGTGTGGAGAAGTTGATGGCGGGGTTGGAGTCTCTCTGGGAGGAGGGGAGGTTATATTGGGGCAGACATCTTTCTGGCTGGAGGGGGGTTATCTGGGCTAGTATCTTCCCGTCTGGAGGGGGCTTATTTAGGGGCTAGCATGTTTCTGGTTGGGGAGGAGTTTGGAATGTTTCTGGTTGGAGATATTATCTGTTATTTATGGTCATGTTGACCTTAGATTAGGCGGATGCCCCTTGGATTTAGGTGATTTTTTATTAAAGTGAACTTTAGAATGAGAGGCTTGTCCAAGATGGCAATTCTCCTGCTGTCACCGACCTCGAGTGATCCACCCGTCTCGGCCTCCCAAAGTGCTGGGATTACAGGCATGAGCCACCGCCCCCTGCTTTGTCTCATGTATTTTCTAATTTCCTCTGTGATTTGTTCTTTGATCCATTGGTTGTTCAAGAGTGTGTTGTTTGATTTCCACATATTTGTGGATTTTCCACTTTTCCTTCTGCTATTGATTTCTAATTTTTCATTTTGATGAAAAAAGGTATTTTGAGGCCGGACATGGTGGTTCACACCTGTAATCTCAGCAATTTGGGAAGCCGAGGCAGGCAGATCACTTGAGGTCAGGAGTTCGAGACCAGCCTGGCCAACATGGTGAACCCCCGTCCCTACTAAAAATACAGAAATTAGCCAGACATGATTGCAGGTGCCTGTAATCCCAGCTACTCAGGAGGCTGAGGCAGGAGAATTGTTTGGACCCGAGAGGCGGAGGGTGCAGTTAGCTGAGATCACACCACTGCACTTCAGACTGGGCAACAGAGGGAGATTCCATATCAAAAAAAAAAAAAAAAAAAAAAGATACTTTGTGTGATTTCAATCCTTTTAAATGTATTAAAACTTGTGGCCTAACGTATGGTCTATCCTGGAGAATGATCCATCTGCAGTTGAAAAAAAAATGTGTATTCTACTATTGCTGATTGGAGTGTTTTGTGTATGTCTGCTAGGTCCATTTGGCCTACAGTGTTATTCAGCTCCTCTATTTCATTATTGATCTTCTGCCTGGTTGCCCTACCAAGATGATGGTATTATCCCTTTCATTTCACAGACAAGGAATGGAGGAACGCAGAGATATAAAGTAGTTTGCTCAAGTTCATAGCTGGTAAGTGGTAGAATTAGGTCTCAATTAAAGGTCTAGATTCTCCAAGGGACATGCTCCAAACCACCAAGCAGGCTGGGCATGGTGTCTCACTCCTGTAATCCCAGCACTTTGGGAGGCTGAGGCGGGTGGATCACTTGAGGTCAGGAGTTCAAGACTAGCCTGGTCAACATGGCTAAACCCCTTCTCTACTAAAAACACAAAAAATAGCTGGGCATGGTGGTGGGCACCTGTAATCCCAGCTACTCAGGAGACTGAGGCAGGAGAATCGCTTGGACCCAGAAGGCAGAGGTTGCAGTGAGCCGAGATGGTACCACTACACTCCAGCCTGGGTGACAGAGTGAGACTCTGTCTCAAAAATACAAACAAACAAACAAAAATCCACCAGGCAAGAGATAGCTTTTCATACTATCCATACTGTGATCTTTCCCCTATTTAACCCCAAGCACTTACTTGTTAAACTTTAATAATTGACCAATACCACACACACATGCACATCCTCACTCACTGCCTCTAGGAGAGTCAGGATTTTGACTGAAGGAGGCAGTGGGAGCTGTGACAGCCTCTGCAAACTCCAAAAAGGAACTTGAAGCCCCTTTCAGTACCTAACTCAACACTTAATGGGTTTCATTTTGGGCATACCAATTATCCACCAGCGGAGGCAAAATATGCCTGCTCTCAAAATATAAAGCTCTTTAAATATACAAGCCCGCTAAATATTTTAGAGACTTGTATCTATAAAATATACAAGTCCTGCTGGGCACGGTGCCTCATGCCTGTTATTCCAGCTCTTCGGGAGGCTGAGGAGGGAGGATTGCTTGAGGCCAGGAATTCAAGACCAGCCCAGGGAACATAGTGAGACCCTGTCTCTACTAACGAACGAACGAACGAACGAACGAACGAACGAACTAACTAACTAACTAAATAAATAAATAAATAAATAAAATATAGAAGTCTCTAAAACCTGAAAAGTCACAAAATATGTTACTCAAAAAGGATGTTAGGAGAGATGATTAACACTTCAAACTGCATTGATGGTATTTTGGTGAAAGATTTCCTTTAGCTGAGGACCTTGTACTTTTTGCATGGGGCACTTATTATTGACCATTAGCCACGGAAAAATTGAAAGATTAATTAGCCCTGCTGGAGAAGAAGTACAATAAGAAAAAAAGGAACAGAGCCAGGGCCCAGGGAGATAGCCCCACCCAGCAGCAACCATTTCCTCATTCCCTGGGCAAACAATCACCCAGGTACCCCTGAGTGCCTGGGGGATGGAAGTGCTTATTTCTATTTGCCAAAAAGTGGAAACATCTCTTTTGAAAGCTTATGTTATGGGGTTTCAACATTTATAGCTATTTCACTGGTGTCTAAATCAAGAAATTTAAAAAATTTGACCCACGTGGCCGTTTAATTTAAATTCTGCTTTTAGTGAAAGTATGAGTCACATGGTACTATGCTCAGGCTGGTTTTTCAGGTGCTTATTAATAATAACTCACATTCGCCTTCACATACTGTCATCTCCTTTCACTCACACCACTGCCATATTGGGAGGTGGCACATGAGCCACCTCTCTCTCTCTCTTTTTAACAGAACACTCTTTCTTTTAAGTTGTCATACTGTGTCTTATTGCTGCAAGAACATGAGTTCCTGTGAGCTTTTCACTTTATTTTTGATTTCTACCCTTTGCACCCCATCCTGTGGCCTGTGAGGCAAGACTAAGGACAAAATATGCCTTGTGGGAACTTGTGTAGGTAAGTTCCTCATAGCTCACTGGGTTTTGCTCACTGGGTTAGAAATTGTTGCATATTTGATAGAATTTCATAGGTAGAAGAGGGTCTAAGGACAGAGAAGAGAGGAGGATGAGAGACACATTTTTCCCAGCAAGGAAGGAAGGAGGAAAACTGGGATGTCACTTCAGGAAAGACCTAAACTTACATATGAAATGAACCCCTGTAGAGGTAATGGCATTTTACAATATGTAAATTCACAAGTAGAGAACAGCTTTATTCTTGGTGTGCAGTTGGATGTGATGATCTTTTATACTGATGTTCTCATCTTTAACACGAAGGTGAAAGTTTCATGTTTGGAAGGTTGAGCTTGAAGTCAACAAATTGGGAAAACCTTAGGTTTTATTATTTTTAAAAATTCCAATTATAATTAGTAACAACACCCTTGAATAATTTTGGAGTTATTGCCACATAATATTAATCTCTCCAATTTTGCAACTTCACATCTCTAAAGGATACTGCCGCAACTCCATTCCACCAACAGACATTGTACAGACACACTTGAATCTTTAATCTGCAAGCCTGTAAAGATGGTTCCATTATTTCTATTATTATTAATTTTTTTTTGAGATTTTTTTTGGATTTTTTTTTTTTTCTGTTGCCCAGGCTGCAGTGCAGTGGCATCATCTCGGGTCACTGCAACCTCTGCCTCCCAGGTTCAAGCTATTGTCCTGCCTCAGCCTCCTGTGTAGCTGGAATTACAGGTGCCTGCCACCACACCCGGCTAATTTTTGTATTTTTCGTAGAGATGGGGTTTCAGCATGCTGGCCAAGCTGGTCTAGAACTCCTGACCTCAAGTGATCCACCCACCTTGGCCTCCCAAAGTGCTTAGGATTGCAGGTGTGAGCCACCGTGCCTGGCCTGGTTACATCATTTTATTTTCTTTTGTTTTCTTTTTTTTTTTTTTCTCTTGGCTCACTGCAACCACCATCTCCCGGGTTCAAACGATTCTCCTGTCTCAGCCTCCTGAATAGCTGGGATTACAAGCACCTGCCATCATGCCCAGCTAATTTTTGTATTTTAGTAGAGAAAGAGTTTCACCATGTTGGCCAGGCTGGTGTTGAACTACTGACCTCAGGTGATCCACCTGCCTCGGCCTTCCAAAGTGCCAGGATTGTAGGTGTGAGCCACCACGCCCAGCCTCCATTATTATTTTCTATCAAAACAAACCTACATTTTTAAAAATGTCATTTATTTATTTTGTGTGTGTGACAGTGTCTCACTCTATCGCCCAAGCTGGAGTGCAGTGGCACAATCTCGGCTTACTGCAGCCTCTGCCTCTAGGGTTCAAGCAAATTCTCCTGCCTCAGCCACCCAAGTAGCTGGGATTACAGGCGTGCGCCACCATGCCCCACTAATTTTTGTATTTTTAGTAGAGACGGACTTTTACCATGTTTCCCAGGCTGGTCTCGAACTCCTGAGCTCCAACGATTCACCCACCTCAGCCTCCCAAAGTGCTAGGATTACAGGTGTGAGCGACCATGCCCAGCCCAAACCTACATTTTAAACTTTAGTTAGACTGTAACTTCATAAGGACAAGGAGATGCAATATAAATAATAGCACAGTGGCTCTGATCTTGGGCTCTAGAGCCAGAACATTTGGGTTCAGGTTATCTACATCCTGTCAATCAACTGTGACTTTGGGTAACTTACTTAATCCCTTTTGAATCTCAATTTTTTAAATATGTAAAGTAGAGATAATAATATCTACCTTTTAAGATTCTAGTGAAAGTAATTCATTGATTTAACAACTTTTTTTGCATTTGGTAATTTTATGTTTTTAATTGGCAAATTATAATTGTACATATTTATGGAGTACGTAGTGATGTTTTCATACATAGAATTTATAGTGATCAGATCAGGATAATTAGCATATCCATCATCTCAAACATTTGTCAGTTATTTTCAGTTATTTGTGTTGGTAACTTTCTTTTTTTTTTTTTTGAGATGGAGTCCCACTCTGTTGCCCAGGTTGGAGTGCAGTGGCGTGATCTCAGTTCACTGCAACCTCTGCCTCCCAGGTTCGAATGATTCTCCTGCCTCAGCCTCCCAAGTAGCTGGGACTACAGGTGCCCGCCACAACGCCCAGCTAATTTTTTGTATTTTTAGTAGAGACAGGGCTTCACTGTGTTAGCCAGGATGGTTTCGATCTCCTGACCTCATGATCCACCTGCCTCAGCCTCCCAAAGTGCTGGGATTACAGGTGTGAGCCACCACACCTGGCCTAATATCCTCCTTATAGCTACTTGTAACTATATAATACATTATTAACTATAGTCATCTGCAATGCTATAGAATACTGGAACTATTTATTCTTCCTATCTAGCTGTAATTTTGTATCCTTTAATGAATCTCTTCCCATCTCTCCCTCCTACTCTTTCTAGACTGATTTAACATTTATTGAACATCTACTATTTATCAGTCACTGAGGATACAGTAAACAAACTTTCCTGCATTATTTTTCCTTGTAACACTTATTATCCTCAACATATATTTATTTGTTGATTTGATTATTGTCTGTCTTCCACCTTGTTAAAGAAAAAAACAGGCAGCCCAAAGCGGAGGCAGTAGTGCTGAAGTTCCACATCGCCAAATTGAAACATAAGTTGTTTATTTGTAAGATCTGGCCTTCCAAGAAATCAGGAGAGAGACAATAGCTAAATCCCATTAAGCCAACAAGATTTTGCTTACATCCCTAGAAGGAAAGTAACCTTGAAATGACCAATGCACTCTTTTTTTCTTTTTTTTTGAGATGGAGTCTCACTCTGTCACCCAGACTGGAGTACAGTGGCGCGATCTTGGCTCACTGCAACCTCCCCTTCCTGGGTTCAAGTGATTCTCCTGCCTCAGCCTCCCAAGTAACTGGGATAACAGGTGCCTGTCACCTCACCTGGCTAATTTTTATATTTTTAGTAGAGACGGGGTTTCACCATGTTGGCCAGGCTGGTCTCAAACTCTCTGACCTCAAGTGATCCGCCCACCTTGGCCTCCCAAAGTGCTGGAATTACAGGTGTAAGCCATGGTGCCTGGCCTCCAATGCACTCTTTGTTCCCTGTTTCCACTTCTTTCTACTTTTTTCTGCCTATAAAACTCGCCCATTCTGTTTAGCTCATTGGAGCTCCTTCCTATTTGTCTGTATGCTGCCCAGTTCATGAATCACTAATAAAAGTCAATTCAATCTTTGAAACTCAATTTGAAATTTTGTTCTTTGACACCATTCATTATGCCCCAGAAGCTTCCTGGAGACAGAGGCATTGTCTGTGGTGTCCCTCACACCTGAACTAAGGGCCTAGTATACATGAGGAGTGCCATATATGTTAATGACAGAGTGGATGAATGGATTGGCGAGAGGCTTCCTTTCTGAAAGCCCAATGCTTGGAGTGCCCTACATCCAAGAGGCAGGTTAGATGCCACTTCTCTTTTCTCTGGTCCTCTTCTTCACTGTCTCTTTGAACTTCCTTGGCAGGTGAGATCAGAAGGGCTGAGGATGCAGTTCCACTCTGCAACTGCCATTGCCTGAAAGAGCCTTGCATGGCAAAAGCATGATTATTCTTGTTTTTCCCTTTTCTTCTGCTCTTTCGGTCAACATTTTCTCATCTTCAGAGTGGGAAGATCAAAGATAAGGCAAAGGAGAGAGGAGGCCCTTTAACTAGGCTCTAGACTTGACCTAATCTAGGCACAAAGCATTCTTTACATGGTCTATTATTTTTCACTATGTTTGGATTGAGGTCGAATCTCAATAATGATGAATGTTAATATACCATTGTTGTCCTCTGGGCACCTTATTGGACTTTATGGGGAAAGGTGGATTGTCAAGAACATGATTAAGACGCTCAGGGCCAGGTGTGTGGCTCATGCCTGTAATCCCAGTACTTTGGGAAGCCAAGGCAGGTGGACCACTTGAGATCAGGAGTTTGAGACCAGCTAGGCCAACATGGTGAAAGCCCTGTCTCTACTAAAAATACAAAAAATTAACTGGGCATGGTGGTATGTGCCTGTAATCCCAGCTACTCAGGAGGCTGAGGCACAAGAATTGCTTGAACCCAGGAGGTGGAGGTTGCAGTGAGCTGAGATGGTGCCACTGCACTCCAGCTTGGGTGACAGAGTGAGACTCAATCTCAAAAACAAAACAAAACAAAACAAAAAGATGCTCAGGGTCCTGAGTCCCCAGATGAATACCACCATAATATCATCCCATTTCCACACTATTATGCTAAGCCAGTGTTTCTCAAGCTCAGGTTCTGTCTTGCAATATGCTCCACGAAAGAAGCATTCCATACTCAAAAAATTTAGGAAATTTTAGAAAGACTGCATTCTGTATTGGAATGTATCTAACAACACAGCTTATTAACAACTCTGAAAAGTCCTGCAGTAAGGACATTTGTTTAAAATTATTTAACCCAGTCCATCAAAAAAACATTTTGACCTTGGAAATCTGCTTTTGTCTTGGAAATCTGTTTTGACCTTGGAGATCTGTTTTTGCATGCAGCTAATGGCCTGAAGAGTGCACTGGGGAAACTCCGTGCTTGCGAATGAAAAGCATACGACCTGGTCACTGGCCTCCAACTCTGAACATGCTGGTTACAGTCTTTTCAGTTGTGAGGGTTTGATACCTTACAGGAAGGGAGGAATTGCTGCCTTTTGCACCGTTTTGGTGAATGCATACACACTCACACATCTCCCCAAAATACTTTGAAATATATGTTCTTAACAATTCACATCATTTTGAACTGTTCCATAAAGTTCTTAACTTTATGTTCCAGACCACTGGAACTGGACTATGCTGGAAACCGTAGTCAGCTCCATACACAAATTGGATTGCAAGTGAGCAGTTTAGCACCCATTAGCCTGCAGGAACAATTAAACTATGGATTTTATTCCAAGTTTTATGAAAGGAATTCCATTAAATGGGACTTGGAAGTATATATTTCTTCTTATTATTATCTTGGTGTTTTTCAGGCCTGGCTTACTCAGGAATCAGCTCTGGGTGTGTTATTTCTTCTGTTATAAATTGCCTTCCTGTTATGTTACATTAAACTAGTCATATTTGATGGAATTTGTGATAAAAAGCTAGTCTTTTGCTCAATTATATTTTTTCTAGCTTTCCTAAGGCAGAGGCCACATTTTATTTTTTCTCCCCAAATAAGGACTTGTTGACTTGAAATATAATGAAAATGTTAAAATGTCACATTTTATTTTCATATTTGAAACTCTTTAAATTTTATTTAAACTCTCTTTAAGTATTCTCTAACTACTGTCAGAGTACCAGTAAAGAAGTTGTGGTACATTCATGCAATGCATTGTTATGCAAGCAACTATTAAACATTATGTTATAAAAGAATAATTTAATGACATGGAAAAGTAGTCAATATATATTTAGAGAGGGTAAAAGCATATAATCAGTATAGCATAGGATAAGTCTGTAAAGACTATACATCAATGGCCAGGCACGGTGGCTCACGCCTGTAATCCCAGCACTTTGGGAGGCTGAAGTGGGTGGATAACGAGGTCAGGAGATTGAGACCACCCTGGCTAACATGGTGAAACCCCGTCTCTACTAAAAATAATACAAAAAATTAGCCAGGCGTGGTGGCGGGTGCCTGTAGTCCCAGCTACTTGGGAGGCGGAGGCAGGAGAATGGCATGAACCCGGGAGGTGGAGCTTGCAGTGAGCAGAGATTGCACCACTGCACTCCAGCTCAAAAAAAAAAAAAAAAAAAATTTAAGCAAGATTCTCTGATTTTTGGAAGAGGAGAGAGTTTTTTTTGTTTTTATTATTATTATTATTATTATTATTATTATACTTTAAGTTCTAGGGTACATGTGCACAAGAGGACAGGGTTTAAACATTATACCGGCCTGTCTCATTGCACATCTAGGGATACCCCAGGGACCATAACAATGCAAGGGAGTGTCCTTTGCCATCCTCTGGCTTTTGGCCTTATCCTACCCCAGATGTTTCTTGTCCTCATTGTGACTGCAAGTTGCAGTGAGCCCTTCATGGAGACCCAGATTTCCACGTTTGAATCCATTTTTCTTCCTTCCCTTGTAACCAAACTATAAAATACTCTAGTGTCCTAATTCAAACTTTAATGATTGACAATGGCTTATCCCCTACTATGGAGTGAATGTCTGTGTCTCCCCCAAATTCAGATGTTGAAATCCCAACCCCACAATGTGGTGGTATTAGAAGGTGGAGTCTTTGGGAAGTAATTAGGTCATGAGGGTGGAGTCCTCACAAATGGGATTGGTGCCCTTATAAAAGGGACCCTAGAGAGCTCTTTCACCCTCTTCCCGCCATGTGAGGTTACAAGAAGTCAGCAGTCTGCAATCTGGAAAAGGACCCTCACCATATCCTGGTCTGCTGGCACCTTGATCTTGGACCTCCAGCCTCCTGAAGAAAAATATTTTCGGGTGTTTATAAGCCACTCAATTTAGTGATAGTAACCCAAACAGACCAAGACATCACCCTTGAGATTATTTGCATTTTAATAGAACACAACACCTTACCTTAAAAAAGTTCATTGTAAACCCTGGACCCAAGGAGATAGGATTGTGCAGAGGATGTCTTCCGGGCTGGAAAAAGTACATTCCCAGAGCAGTAATCAGGACCTGGACCGTCTCTAGCTACAGTTCAACCATGTTCGAAAATCGAAAGCAACAGTTCTCAGTTTACCAGCGCTTCAGAATGCCCTGGGATGATGTAAGGAGGTGGGGAGAAATTAATGAGGTGGTGGGGAGAGGTGGGAAGACCCAGGGGTAGCACACTGTGCTATTGGTTATGGGTAACCTGAAACATTTACATTCTTTAGGCTGAAGCTAAGGTGCTTTTGGCACCCTTGAAAGCATTGTGGGTGCCCTGACGGCATGGAAATTTCCCCAGCCTCCTTTGTGGCAGCCCAGTAGCCCCACCTGGTGGGTTATGGAGGTAGAGGCAAGAGGTCGGTTTTTTTAGTAGGAGGCCTGTTTGCCTGAAGGGAGACTGAAATCCTAATGAGCTTGGGCAAAAATGGGTCATATTTTAATCTGTACTTAAGTCTGTAGGCAGTTTACAATGGGTTTTTATTTTATTTTTTAAGAAACAAGATCTCACCCTGTCGCCCAGGCTGGAGTGGAGCGGCACAATCATAGTTCACTGCAGCCTCAAACTCCTGGCCTCGAGCAGTCCTTCTCAAAGTCTGGTCCCCAGTCAGCAGCATCAGCATCACCTGGGAAGCAGGAGAAATGTAGGTTCTCGGTCCCGCCTCAGACCTACTGAGTCGGACACACTGTGGGTGCGGTCCAGCAATCTAGATTTTAACAAGCCCTCCAGGGCATTCTGAAGCGCTGGTAAATTGAGAACTGTTGCTTTAGATTTTGGAACATGGTTGAACTGTAACTAGAGACGGTCCAGGTTCTGGTTAGTGTTCTGGGAATGTGCTTTTTCCAGCCCAGAAGACATCTTCTGCACAATCCTATCTCCTTGGGTCCAGGGCAAGCCCAGCTTTGCTTTTTGAGAGCAGTAAGACTCTGGGGAAATGCCAGATGAGTTGGTGGGATTCCACCAGCATAAACGGTGGAAATGAAGCCTAGAATGACCACTGCCCCAAACCCGCGGGCGCCCTCATGTGGAGGAACAACTGCAAAGATGCGCTGAGCCACTCCCACGCGCGGCTCCTGTCCACCAAGATCCAGTCTGCTTAGAACACAAGGCCCTGCCCATATACAACAGACAGCCCCACTTCCTTCCCTCCCTTTCTTCCCTTTCCTACCGCGCTGTGAGGGGTGGGTTGATGCCCTTTGATTTCCCGGACAGACCGATTGCCAGAGCTGAACCTTACTTTAAGATGTAACTTCGGCTGGGCGTCATGGCGCTACGGGTAGTTCCAGCTACGGGGGGAGGAGGCTGAGGCGGGAGGATCGCTAGAGCCCAGGAGTTGCAGTCCAGCCAATCACTGAGGATTTTGTTAAAATGCAAATTCTGACTCTGTAGGTCTCAGGCGGAGTCCCAGAGCCTGCATTTCTAGTAGACCCCGCAAACGCACTCATGCTGCTAATGTTAGAACAACACTTTGAGCGGATATGATTAGGTTGCCCTCTAGTGATAATCCTGTGGAAATCCAGGGTGTTGCTAGCTTCACAGGGAACCAAGTCAGCTGGGACTTTTCAGAAAATTAAGACTATTAAAGGCCAGCATGGTGGCTCACGCCTGTAATCCCAGAACTTTGGGAGACTGAGGCAGTAATCGCTTGAGGCCAGAAGTTCCAGACCAGCCTGGGCAACATGGCGAGACCTTGTCTCTAGAAAAATTAAAAAGTAAAAAATTGGCCAGTTGTGGGTGGTGTGTGCTGGGGGTGGTGTGTGCCTGTGGTCCCAGCTACTTGGCAGGCTGAGGTGGGAGGATTGTTTGAGCCCAAGAGTTGGAGGCCACAGTGAGCTACGATTGCACCCTGCACTCCACCCTGGGTAACAGAGTAAATTAATTAGAAATTTTTAAACCAGCTTTACAGAATAAGAATCAATATCAGGCTTTTTCCTACACTTAGAGTCAAGCTGTCCTCTACCATATAAAAACGAAGAATCTTTCACTCCTAATCTTCTGCCAGCTTTCAAGACCTGGGTACTGGAGACATCTTTATCCCACATTACCTTTTCTCTCCAAATAATCACAAGTACTTCCTATGATACTGGTTTCATCATGTTGCTTTTTTTTTTTTTTTTTTTTTTTGAGACAGAGTCTCACTCTTTTGACCAGGCTGGAGTATAATGGTGTGACCTCAGCTCACTGCAACTTCCTTCTCTTGGGTTCAAGCCATTCTCCTGCCTCAGCCTCCCGAGTAGCTGGGATTACAGGCATCTGCCACCATGCCCGGCTAACTTTTCTGTATTTTTAGTAGAGATGGAGTTTCGCCATGTTGGCCAGGCTGGTCTCAAGCTCCTGATCTCAAGTGATCCGCCTGCCTCGGCCTCCCAAAGTGCTGGGATTACAGGCATAAGCCACTGCACCCGGCCCATCATGTTGCTTCTTGTCTTGAAAAACATTCTGCAGCTTTTTGTGCCAGTGTCAAGTTTAAACTCCACAACCTGGCACCCAGAGCTTCCACAACATGGCTCTAGTCCTTTCCAGCCTCATTGGAATTGAATACTTATATATACATAACAATTTAACAATACTATATATATAAGCACCCAAAAACGCTA
Source organism: Papio anubis (assembly GCF_008728515.1). NCBI lineage: Eukaryota > Metazoa > Chordata > Mammalia > Primates > Cercopithecidae > Papio > Papio anubis. The sequence continues at coordinate 38,471 of NW_022163270.1, read as the reverse complement.
ATACCGAGATATGTATTTGGAAACAGGGTCTTACACTGTCATTCAGGTGAGTGTAGTACAGTGGCATGATCATGGCTCACTGCAGCCTCAAACTTCTGGGCTCAAGTGATCTTCCCATCTCAGTTTCCCAAGTAGCTGGGACTTACAGGCACATGCCACCATGCCCAGCTAATTTTTAAATTTTTTTGTAGAGACAGGGTCTCACTATGTTGCCCAGGTTGATCTCGGATTCCTGGCCTCAAGTGATCCTCCCGCCTTACCTTCCCAAAAGTGCTGGGATTGCAGGCGTGAGCTACCATGCCTAGGCTACAACATTATATTAGTGTAAATACACTGTACAAATTTAGTCTGTTTTCATATTTTTAATGCGCAACATACCTGCCACATGCTGGGTGCTACAGGGGTTGCTATACACAATCCTGCCATCAAGCTGTTTAGATGTTTTTTATTCGGCCCTTTTTTCCATACTATTAGTTTATAGAAATATTTCAAGGATTGACATAGCCTATTGTGTGACTATGTATGGTGTTTGGAATTTTTAAATTTTTATTTATTTTTTGAGTCACTATCTCCCTCTGTCACCCAGGCTGGAGCGCAATGGCATGATCTTGGCTCACTGCAACCTCCACCCTGTCCTGTGCTCCAGTCATCCTCCCACCTCAGCCTCCTGAGTAGCTAGGACTACAAGTGTGTGCCACCATGCCCAGCTAATTTTTGTGTATTTTGTAATATAGAAAATAGGTTTCACCATGTTGCCCAGGCTGGTCTTGAACTCCTGAGTTCAAGCAATACTCCTACCTCAGTCTCCCTAAAGTGCTGGGATTAAAGGCATGAACCACCATGCAGATGTAATTTTTTTTTTTTTTAAATACAGAATCTCACCCTCTTGCCCAGGCTGGAGTGAACTGGTGCACTCTCGGCTCACTGCAACCTCTGCCTCCCAGGTTCAAGCTATTCTCCTGCCTCACCTCCCACGTAGCTGGGACTACAAGCGTGCACCACCATGCCTGACTAAGTTTTGTGTTTTTAGTAGAGATGGGGTTTTACCATGCTGGCCAGGCTGGTCTCGAACTACTCATCTCAGGTGATGTGCCCACCTCAGCCTCCCAAAATGCAGGGATTACAGGTGTGAGCTACTGGACCCAGCCTAATCAGAATTTTTTGATGTTATTAATGTGCTGCTATGTATACATATCTGGTTTTGGAGGAGGAGGGGGGAGAATCTATCTTCTCGAGCTAATGTACCCTAAAGTAGAATCATTGAATTAAAATTACAGGGAGTTTTATAGCTCATTATGTATTGACAGATTTCTTTCCAGAGACTGAAAATATTTCCAGGTTACCCATAATAGATTTACATTAGTTTTCATGAAATACCTACTTCATTGGGTTTTATAATTTTAAAATATATTTATTACTTTGGCAGAGGTATTTAGGGCTACCACTAGCCTCTAAGTGCCTTTGTGTAAATTAGAAGAAAGTAACCACACAAGCACATTGTGTGCAGGACATCTTTTTTTTTTTTTTTTTTTTTCTGAGCAAGACAGGGTCTTGCTCTGTTGCCCAGGCTGGAGTGCAGTGGTGCAATCTTGGCTTACTACAGCCTCCATCTCCCAGGTTCAAGTGATTCTCCCACCTCAGCCTCCCAAGTAGCTGGAATTACAAATGTGCACCACCACACCGAGCTATTTTTTCTCTTTTTTATTTTTGGTAGAGATGCAGTTTCACTATGTTTGCCCAGGCTGGTCTCAAACTCCTGGGCTCAAACAATCCACAAGCCTCAGCCTCCCAAAGTGCTGGTTACAGATGTGAGCCGCCGTGCCCAGCCTGTGTGCAGGGCATCTTTGCAGGAGCAAAAAAGTGCTATTCTTCTGGATGGATGCAGCCCCGCAACAGGACAGTGGCTTTGTGGGTGGAGCATGGACTGTGCATTAGTCCATTCTCACACTGCTGATGACGACTTACCCAAGACTGGGCAATTTACAAAAGAAAGAGGTTTAACGGACTCACAGTTCCACGTGGCTGGGGAGGCCTCGCAATCATGTCAGAAGATGAAAGCCATGTCTTACGGGGCGGCAGACCAGAGAAGAGAGTTTGTGCAGGAAAACTCCCCTTTTTAAAACCAGCAGATCTCATGAGACTTATTCACTGTCACAAGAACAGCATGGGAAAGACCTGCCCCCATGATTTGATTACCTCCCACTGGGTCCCTCCCACAACATGTGGGAATTCAAGATGTGATTTGGGTGGGGACAGAGCCAAACCATATCAGGCTGGATCCACAAAAATAGCATCAGCCCCCTGTGCACACTCTGGGCTTTCATCTGTGTGACTCTGTATTTATTTAATAAACACTGGAACCTCTGCTAAAATAGGTAAAATCATACTTTAATGCAAACATATAATGAACATAAGTCAAATATTTAAGTCAACTCATTAATTAATGAGGAAGCCAGTAGGATGTTAATACTGGCTCAAGGAGCATTTGTGGAACTGAGCACTTATAAGTCCTTAAAATTGTTTATTTTTATTTTTTTTGAGACGGAGTCTTGCTCTGTCGCCCAGGTTGGAGCGCAGTGGTACGATCTCGGCTCACTGCAAGCTCCTCCTTCCAGGTTCACGCCATTCTCCTGCCTCAGCCTCCTGAGTAGTTGGGCCTACAGGCGCCTGCCACCTCACCTGGCTACTTTTTTTTTGTATTTTTAGTAGAGATGGGGTTTCACTATGTTAGCCAGGATGGTCTCGATCTACTGACCTTGCGATCTGCCCGTCTCGGCCTCCCAAAGTGCTGGGATTACAGGCATGAGCCACCACACCTGGCCTATTTTTATTTTTTCAGAAACAGGGTCTTGCTCCTTTGCCCAGGCTGTACTTGAACTCCTGGCCTCAAGGGATCCTCCCTCCCCAGCCTTCGAAGTAACTGGTACTACAGGTGTGCACCACCACGCCAGGCTGTTTTTTTATTTTTTAATTTATTTTCTATTTTTTTGAGATGGAGTCTTGCTCTGTCAGCTGGAGTGCAGTGGCATGATCTCGGCTCACTGTAATCTCCACTTCCTGGGTTCAAGTGATTCTAGTGTCTCAGCCTCCCAAGTAGCTGAGATTACAAGTGTGTGTCACAACACTGGCTAATATTTGTATTTTTAGTAGAGATGTTAGCCAGGCTGGCCTTGAACTCCTGGCCTTAAGTGATTTGCCTGCCTCAGCCTCCCAAAGTGCTGAGATTACAGGCATGAGCCACCATGCCTGGCCCAATTTTTATTTTTTGTAGAAATGGGGTCTTGCTACATTGCCCAGTCTGGTCTAGAATTCCTGGGCTCAAGCAATCCTACTGCCTCAACCTCCCAGAGAGCTGAGATTACAGGCGTGAACCACCATACCTGGCCTTAAAATATTTTGGTAGGATAAGATTGATGAGTTAGATTTTAAAAGCTCTTTAATATCCCACAAGGCAATAAATTTTAACTTCTGGGCTTATCTTTTCCACTAGACAGAAACTATTTGCATCTCTACCAGACCTGTTTAGGTTAAGCTTTAAGGAATTGTAAAACAGCCCAATTGATAGAAATTAAATCAAAGAACAAACCTAGCACCACACTGAAAGAACACTCAGAAATCTCTTTTGCCTATTTTCAATTTTGTATAATTATTCTAACCATCTCCCTCATCTGCAATCAGAAATAATCTCCAAAGATGAGTCCCAATCACAAAAGGGCTGGTCTAGATAGTTGGCTTGATTGTTTACAGAGATGTAGCAGGAATATTAATTAACTATTAGGCCAACTTGAGTTTGCTCTACAAACCCAGAGCCATCGAATACTGAGCAACTGCCAAGCCCAAGACACCCTACCAGGTCTCACCTGCAGTACCTGTTAAGACCTGACTGAAATACAGTAATTCTCAATTACAACATATCAGGTATGGTCTTGATTGCACAGTTGACTTTTCCATTATATTTTTGGTAAAAAGGAGAACAGATTATTCTTGAACCTATGCAAATATTGAAGTTTTCTTTTTATCAGTGGTGACGGGTTCATCCTTGCAAATGAAATATCACTTTCTAATTATTTTTCTAGCTGCGTTACAACGATATGAAGAACCTAGTAGGTTTTCTGGTTTCTCATGCAGAGACCCTGTTTCAGGCATGAACTTAAAATATGACTCCAGGCCCTGTGGTCACCAAACTTCTCCTCCCACTTTCAGGCAGTGGAGTCACCCTGCACTTAGAATTCTCAAGGTCTGAATTCTCACTCTGCCACTTCTTAGCTATCTGACTTTAGACTCATTTATAAAACTCTCTGTGCAAATATAATATTGTTAAGAAGATTGAGGTAATATGTGCACAGTTTTTAGATCACACCTGGTTGATAGTGAGTACTCAATAAATGGACTTTTTGTTTTGTTTTGTTTATTTTTGAGACAGGCTCTTGCTCTGTTTTCCAGGCTGGAGTGCAGTGGCGTGATCACAGCTCACTGTAACCTCAAACTCCTGGGCTCAAGTGATTCTCTCACCTCAGCCTCCCGAGTAGCTGAGACTACAGGCACACACCACCACATCTGACTAATTTTTTAAATTAATTTATTTATTTTTGAGATGGAGTTTTGCTCTTGTCACCCAGGCTGGAGTGCAATGGCACGATCTCGGCTCACTGCAATCTCTGCCTTCTGGGTTCAAGCGATTCTCCTGCCTCAGCCTGCCAAGTAGCTGGGATTACAAGTGCCCACCACTATGCCCGGCTAATTTTTGTATTTTTAATAGAGACAGGGTTTCACCATGTTGGCCAGGCTGGTCTTGAACTCCTGACCTCAGGTGATCCACCCGCCTCAGCCTCCCAAAGTGCTGGGATTACAGACGTGAGCCACTGCACCCAGTCATTTCTTTATTTTTTATATTAACAAGGTCTTGCTATGTTGCTCAGGCTGGTCTCGAACTCCTGGCCTCAAGCAATCCTCTTGGCTCAGCCTCCCAAAGTGCTAGGATTATAAGTGTGAGCCAGTGTGCCTGACCAATAAATGTTATTATTAAGGATTAACAGTTAAATTAAGTAAGAGCAAAGAAGTAAGAAGTTCTGCAGAGGATGGGAGAGTTGTGTGTCTTTGCTGACTGCCCCTGAAGTGCCCAGGTTTGTCTTGAGTATTTGGTGTAGTGAATCTGCATAGACTTGCAAGACACCAAGTTGTCAAAACCACCTTCTGACAGAGAAAACTTTATCCATGATCCTTTTTGTGCACCTTATTGCTATTTCCATCACCAGTGAATTTTTACTTTACAGTGCTCATTTAGTAAACATTCCTTATTTTGTTTTGTGCATTTCACTTAAGAAAAGAAGAATTGGCCACATGTTCCAAGAAAGAAAGAAAAAAAACACCAAAAACCTGTTTGTACTCCATATGCAAAGCTGCTGTCATAGTCACTGGTTTTGCCAATGTTTATTGTTTTGCTTCAATTGACATAATTTCATGCTGCATTAGCCAGATAAGGAGGATTTATGGTGAATGATATCAAACAGTTTCAATCAGCAAAGATGCCAGGTGTGTGGTGGTGGAAAATTGTAATGGGAAGATTCTAACCTTGTTCATAGAGCACCCTAGTTACCCAAAACATTATTTTAACATCTGTTCAAGTCACACTCATTAGCAGGCATTTGCAGTATTGTGAATGAAATACTGATTTCCAAAGACAAGGCATTCAACAGTTGCCTGATTTGGAAACCAAATGGTTCCTGTCAATTTGCATGATAGGGTATGGCTGAAAAAGATGCTGTTCTGGTTTGACTGAAAGAGAGTGGAACCTACTGCAGGATATCTAGAAATCTGGTAGGTTTGGGGGCCTGCCCCTCCTCTCCACATCCCATTCATCCCCAAGTCCAGCAAACTCTTTTACCTGGCCATCCGTCCTCTCTTGCATCTTCTCTGTGGGTCCTGCCTGGGTTTAGGTCTGCATGGCTCCCACACCATCGTCCCTGCCTCTAACCTTTTCTACTCCAATGGTCTCTTCACATTGCTCCTGCTTGAGTAATTTTTTTTCCAACACACAAATCTGATTACAGGTTGAGGATCCCTAATCGAAAATCTGAAATCTGAAATCCTCTAAAATCAAAATCTTTCTGAGCGTCGACATGACACCACAAGTAGAAAATTCCACACATAAGTACTTAACACAAACTTGGTTTCATGCACAAAATTATTTACAATATGGTATAAATTACCTTCAGACTGTGCATATAAGGTGTCAGGCCTCTGAGCCCAAGCCAAGCCATCGCATCCCCTGTGACTTGCACTTATATGCCCAGATGGCCGAAGTAACTGAAGAATCACAAAAGAAGTAAAAATGCATTGCCCCTGCCTTAACTGATGACATTCCACCACAAAAGGAGTGAAAATGGCCGGTTCTTGCCTTTAGTGATGACATTACCTTGTGAAATTCCTTTTCCTGGCTCATCCTGGCTCAAAAAGCTCCCCCACTGAGCATCTTGTGACCCCCACTCCTGCCCACCAGGGAACAATCCCCCTTTGACTGTAATTTTCCTTTACCTACCCAAATCCTACAAAACGGCCCCACCCTTATCTCCCTTCGCTGACTCTCTTTTTGGACTCAGCCCGCCTGCACCCAGGTGATTAAAAAGCTTTATTGCTCACACAAAGCCTGTTTGGTGGTCTCTTCACATGGATGTGCATGACATAAGGTGTACGTAAAACATTAATTAATAATGTTAATGTTAATGTATAAATCATATGGATGTATGAATTGTATAAAATGTATGAACAATGTGTAAAATTACCTTCAGACTCTGTTTCATTAAAACATTAATGAGTTTCATGTTTAGCCATGGATCCTAACCCCAAGATATCTCATTAAGTACATGCAAATATTTCAAAATCTGAAAAAATCCAAGATCTGAAACACTGCTCATCCCAAGCATTTTGAACAAGAGACACTCAATCTGTATTTTACTTTCCACAACAAAGTTACTCAGTGATTCCCTGCTAACCACATGATACAATCTAAACTTCTGGGGTTGGCATACAAAGGCCTTCAGGGTTGCCCTCGTCTTCCTGTGAAGCCTCATGGGCCTGTGTTCCCTTCCACAAGCCTCACCCTCCATATTAGAGAACTCTCTGGTTTCCTTTACTCACCTTTCACATTTCTGTTCAATTGCTTTCCTTGGTAACTTAAACAAATCAACAAGCAAGAGACAAACAGCTCCATTAAAAAGTGGGCAAAGGACATGAACAGACACTTTTCAAAAGAAGACACAGCCAACAAGCATTTGAAAAAATGCTTAACATCACTGATCATTAGAGAAATGCAGATCAAAACCACAGTGAGATACCATCTCACACCAATCAGAATGGCTATTATTAAAAAGTCAAAAATAACAGATGCTGGTGAGGTTGTGGAGTAAAATGAAAGGCTTATGCACTACTGGTGGGAATGTAAATTAGTTCAGCCATTGTGGAAAGCAGTTTGGCAATTTCTCAAAAAACTTAAAAACAGAACTACCATTTGACTCAGTAATCCCATTATTGGGCATACACCCAAAGGAATATAAATCATTCTACCATAAAGACACATGTACGCGTGTTGCAGGAAGTCAGGGACCCCGAACAGAGGGACCAGCTGGAGCCAAGGCAGAAGAACATAAATTGTGAAGATTTCATGGACATCTATCAGTTCCCAAAATTAATACTTTGTAATTTCTTATGTCTGTCTTGTCTTTAATCTCTTAATCATGTTATCTTCTTAAGCTGAGAATGTACATCACCTCAGGATCACTATTGTACAAACTGATTGTAAAACATGTGTGTTTGAACAATATGAAATCAGTGCACCTGAAAAAGAACAGAATAACAGTGATTTTCAGGGAACAAGGGAAGATAACCATAAGGTTTGACTGCCTGCAGGGTCGGGCAGACTAGAGCCATATTTTTCTTCTTGCAGAGAGCCTATAAACGGACATGTGAGTAGGAGAGATATCGCTGAATTCTTTTCTCAGCAAGGAATATTAATAATTGATACCCAGTGGAAGGAATGCATTCCTTGGGGGAGGTCGTCATCACAGTCCTACCAATATGTGATGTCACTCCCAGAGGCCCTGCTGTGAAATTCTTCTCTTTGTACTCTTTATATCTCAGACTGGTCGACACTTAGGGAAAATAGAAAGAACCTATGTTAAAATATTGGGGGCTGGTTCCGCCGATACACGTGTATGTTCATTAAAGCACTATTCTCAGTAGCAAAGACATGAAATCAACCTAAATGCCAACCAGCGGTAGACTGGATAAAGAAAATGTGGTACATATACACCATGGAACACTACACAGCCATAAAAAAGAATGAGATAATGTCATTTGCAGCAACATAAATGGAGCTGCAGGCCATAATCCTGTCAGTATGGCTGCATACTGTTCCTGTGAACTAACACAGGAACAGAAAACCAAATACCACATGTTCTCACTTATAAGTGGGAGCTAAAGATTGAAAACACATGGACACAAAGAAGGGAACAATAGAAACTGAGGCCTTCTAGAGGGTGGAGGGAGGGAGAAGAGTGAGGATGGAAAAACTATGTATCGGGTACTATGCTCATTACCTGGGTAGTGGAATAATCTGTACACCAAACCCCCGTGACATGAAATTTACCTATATAATAAACCTGCACATGTACCCCTGAACCTAAAATAAAAGTTAAAAAAAATAATAATTCCCAGCTGGGCATGGTGGCTCACGCCTGTAATACCAGCACTTTGAGAGGCCAAGGCAGGTGGATCACTCGAGGCCAGGAGTTGGAGACCAACCTGGGCAACATGGTGAAACCCCGTCTCTATAAAAATTAGCTGGGTGTGGTGACACATACCTGTTATTCCAGCTACTCAGGAGGCTAAGTCAGGAGAATTGCTTGAACCTGGGAGGCAGAGGTTGCAGTGAGCCAAGATTGTGCCACTGCACTCCAGCCTGGGTGACAGAGAGAGACTCTGTCTCAAAAAAAAAAAAAAAAGAAATTCCCTGACCCTGTTTGGTAAACTTAGAGGCTATTCCCCTCTGTTTCTACTGCACTTTGTACATAGCTCCAATAATAATACATAAAACATTATATTGTGGCTGGGCACGGTGGCTCACACCTGTAATCCCAACACTTTGGGAGGCTGAGGTGGGTGGATCACTTAAGGTTAGGAGCTCGAGATCAGCCTGGTCAACATGGCAAAAACCCATCTCAACTAAAAATATAAAAATTAGTCGGGCATAGTGGTACGTGCCTATACTCAGGAGGCTGAAGCACAAGAATTGCTTGAACCAGGGAGGTGGAGATGGTAGTGAGCTGAGATTGCACCACTGCACTCCAGCCTGGGTGACAGAGGGAGACTCTGTCTCAAAAAACAAAAACAAAACCATTTTATTGTTACTGGTTGTTTAGTATCTCTCTCACCACTAAAATGATAGCTCTTTGAAAGCAGGGTCTATTTCATTCATTTTCATCTCTGAATTCCCAGGGCCTGGCATGTTGTGGACAGGCAATATCCAATTGTTAAATAAATTATAAATGGTAAATTAAATCATGTTAATGTAGAATTTCACAATAATTTAACTAAAAAGTAACTAAAAGTGTCTAAAAAATAGTAGCTATCTTTCATTATGTATTTACTATTTTCCAGGCTTAAAAGTATTAAACAAATACTTTATATTTGTTATGTCAGTGTTTTCCAAATTTCAGTATATACTATTTTCCTTAATTTACTCATTTTTACTAATAAAAAATATATTTTAGAAGAAATGTTTATATTATTACCACATGTGAAAAACTGGTATCACTTGCCATAAATGGAAATAAAGTAAATTCATAGATGGAAATAAAGTAAATCATTAAGTAAATAAAGTAAATGTAAATAGTAGTATATTTACTAAACGGTTCTCCAATGAGAAAAAAATTATTTAAGATTGGTCAGGCTGGGTGCGGTGGCTCATGCCTGTAATCTCAGGACTTTGGGAGACCGGGGCGGGCAGATCACTTGAGGTCAGGAGTTCAAGATCAGCCTGGTCAACAGGGCGAAACGCCATCTCTACAAATAAAAAGATTAGCTGGGCATTGTGATGTGTGCCTGTAATGCCAGTTACTAGGGAGGCTGAGGTAGGAGAATCATTTGAACCTGGGAGGCAGAGGTTGCAGTGAGCCAAGATTGTGCCACAGCACTCCAGCCTGGGCGACAGAGTGAGACTCCATCTCAAAAAAAAGAAAAAAAGAAGAAAGAAAGAAAGATTGGTCAAAAATAAAAGTATTCAGCTCAATTTCACATAGCTGAAGAAAATTTTGAAGATCGACATTAATGAAAATGTTTTAGTTTTGATGTTAACTTGCATCAAGAATTCTAATTCACGTGCATTCATAATTTGAGAGGTGATTACATATAATTTACTCTTTTGAGAGTTTCTAACCAAAGTGATGTTAGTAACTTTTGTTCAACAAATTTAAAAGAAGCCATCTGAAGAGACTGCCAGAAAATGCACTTGTGTCGAGTTATTTGATAATGATGCCCAAAACGATGGGGAAAACATTCTTTATTCACTTGAGGCTGCCAATGGGATTGGGAAAACATTTATTAAAATCTTTTTAAAGTTAAGTTATTCAAGTCTTTTTTTAGTTCGTCATTTTCTCAGCCAGACTTTGTGCCTGAGTTTAAAATCAATTTGTTCTCCTAACAAAAGGGACCATGTGCACCGCAATTAAGGAGTGCCCCTGTGGTGATCCAGTTTCATGACCATTATGTACTTTTGCCTCTCCTGTGGAATAGGCAGGTCATCAAATAACATCGTTTCATTCAACATTATTTTATTATGTGGATGAGAAAAAGAAATTGATCCTGGGCCAGAGCCGCTGTTTGTGTGGTTTGCCCGTTCTCCCTCTGTCTGCATGCGTTCCCTCTGGGTACTCCCATTTCCTCCCACATTCCAAAGCCATGCTGTATTAGTCTGTTCTCACACTGCTAATAAAAACATATCTAAGACTGGGTAATTTATAAAGGAAAGAGGTTTAATGGACTCACAGTTCCACATGGCTGGGGAGGCCTCACAATCATGGCAGAAGGCAAATGAGCCACGAAGTCATGTCTTACATGGCAGCAGGTAAGAGAGCATGGGCAGGGGAACTCCCCTTTATAAAACCATCAACTCTCATGAGATTTATTCACTATCACAAGAACAGCATGGGAAAGACCTGCCACTATGATTCAGTTACCTGCCACTGGGTCCCTCCCATGACAAGTGGGAATTATGGGAGCTGCAATTCAAGGTGACATTTGGGCAGGGGACACAGTCAAACCATATCACATGTACATTAGGTGAACTGTTGTGTCCAAATGGTCCCACTGGGAGTGAGAGTGGGGGCATGTGACTGTGCCCTGTGATGGAATGGCTGGATCCCATCTTGTGCCCTGAGCTGCTGGGATAGAGTCCGACCACCCTTGACCCTGAATTGGAAATAAGCAGGTAAGTAATTATCTTACTTGTTTTTATTGATCTTTCTTAAATATATGTAGAGCTCACATTTATTTCAGTGTTTAGTATTAGAAGTGCTTTGCCTCAGCTAACGTCATACTGAATGGGAAAAAATTGAAGGCCTTTCCTCCAAGGATGGGAACAAAACAAGGATGCCCAGTTTCGCCACTGTTATTTAACATAACACTGAAAGTCCTGGCCAGAGCAATAAGGCAAGAGAAAGAAATAAAGGGCGTCCAGTTTGGAAAGGAAGAAATCAAATTAGCCTTGTTCACAGATGACATGATCTCTTGCCTAAAAAATCCTAAAGATGCTACCAAAAAACTGTTAGAATTGATCAATGAATTCAGCAAAGTTGCAGAATATAAAATTAACACACAAAAATCAGTAGCAAGGCTAGGCATGGTGGTTCACACCTGTAGTCCCAGCTACTCAGGAAGCTAAGGCAGGAGGATCATTTGAGGCATGACTTAGAGAACATCCTGGCAACCTAGGAAGACCCTGTCTCTACAAAAAAATTTTAAAAATTAGCCAGTGGCACAAATCTGTAGTCCCAGCTACTCCTGAGGCTGAGGCAGGAGAATTGCTTGAGCCCAGGAGTTGGAGGTTATAGTGAGCTATGATAACATCACTGCACTCCGGCAAGGGCAAAAGAGCAGCAGATCCTGTCTCTTGAAAAAAAAAAATAAGTTGCATTTACATGTACCAACAGCAAACAATCTGAAAAAAAAAAATCAATATTAAAGTGTTTTGGTCTTTACTTAGAAGTGTGGTGATTTTTTTGTGAGCAGAAATACGCCACAAGAACTTAACTCTTTTTTTGTTGTTGTTGTTCGGTTTTTGTTTTTTTTTTTTGAGACAGAGTCTTGCTCTGTCGCCCAGGCTGGAGTGCAGTGGCTCAATCTCGGCTCACTGCAAGCTCCGCCCCTCCACCTCCCGGGTTCACGCCATTCTCCTGCCTCAGCCTCCCAAGCAGCTGGGACTATGGGCACCCACCACGCCTGGCTAATTTTTTTGTATTTTTAGTAGAGACGGGATTTCACTGTGTTAGCCAGGATGGTCTCGATCTCCTGACCTTGTGATCTGCCCACCTTGGCCTCCCAAAGTGCTGTGATTATAGGTGTGAGCCACTGCGCCTGGCCTTCTCTGTGTTTCTAACAGTGCATAGATTTTACTTCTTGGAGGATAGCTTGAACAGACCTATCAAGTCCTCCTGGCTTTAGCCCTATGTACACTGAACATGTGACCATCGACATAACAATCCACACTAGTGAACTGTACCCACTGCATGATGCTCTTATGTGTGTGAAGAATTATGGCAGAAAATTCAGTTACCAAAAGTTTAAATGTATCATTCATGGTAGGCAGAATCATGACCCCATGAAGACATCCATGTGCGAATCCCCAGAACCTCAGAATCTTACATGGACAAAGGGACTTTGTGATGTGATTAAGGTTAAGGATCTTGAGATGGAAGATTATCCTGGATTATCTCAGCAAGCCCAATCTAATCCCATGTGCCCTTAAAAGTTGAGAGCCAGCCAGGCAGAGTGGCTCACACCTGTAATTCCAACAATTTGGGAGGCCAAGGCAGGAGGATTGAAGGATCACTTGAGGCCAGGAAGTAGAGGCTGCAGTGAGCTATTACTGTGCCACTGCACTCTAGCCTGGGTGGCAGAGCAAGATCCTATTTCAAAAAAAAAAAAAAAAAAAAGGAGGAGGAGGAAAAGAAAAATGAAAAATAAGTTGAGAACCTTTCCCACCTGTGGTCCGAGAGAGATGTGACAAGGAAAGAAGGGTCAGAGACATGTAGCTATGAGATTTGATCAAAAGAGTGTTTTGATTTCTAACTGGTTATTACCAAATTATTACCAAGTAAGATAAAGGGATTAAGGCAATAGTAACAACCATCCCCAATTCCTCTAAAGTAGTTTAAGAGGAAACAAGCCAATTAAAGCTAATGTAACAGCTTTAGAGGGAATAAACTGAAGTTGGGGGTGGGGACTTTTTTTTTTTGAGACGGAGTCTCGCTCTGTCGCCCAGGCTGGAGTGCAGTGGCGCCATCTCGGCTCACTGCAAGCTCCGCCTTCAGAGTTCCCGCCATTCTCCTGCCTCAGCCTCCCATGTAGCTGGGACTACAGACGCCCGCCACCACGCCCGGCTAATTTTTTGTATTTTTAGTAGAGACAGGGTTTCACCGTGTTAGCCAGGATGGTCTCAATCTCCTGACCTCGTCATATGCCCGTCTCAGCCTCCCAAAGTGCTGGGATCACAGGCGTGAGCCACGGCGCCCGGCCTCGTTGGGCCTTTTTTTTTTTTTTGAGATGGAGTTTTGCTCTTGTCATTCAAGCAGGAGTGCAATGGTGTGCTCTTGGCTCACTGCAACCTCCACTTCCCGGGTTCAAGCGATTCTCCTGCCTCAGCCTCCCGAGTAGCTGGGATTACAGGCATGCGTTACCAGTTCCAGCTAATTTTTTTTTTTTTTTTTTTTTTTTTTTAGTAGAGATGGGGTTTCACCATGTTGCTCAGGCTGGTCTTGAACTCCTGACCTCAGGTGATCCACCCGCCCCGGCTTCCCAAATTGCTGGGATTACAGGCGTAAGCCAGGGCACCCGGCCAGTGGAGGTATTTTTAAAGAAATGTTGCACTCACCCTGGAGTGCTCTCCTCTCCGCCCCATACTGTAGCGTCAAGGCTTCCGACTTAGTAAAAAGCCGCTTAGCATGGGACATTCCTTGGAAGCCAAAGAGAAGAGCTTTCTTTCTCTGATAAACTAACAGTTGAATAAACATTTATTTCCCTCCTACATCCCTTAAATCAATGTGCCAGGAGCATCAGAACGGTCAAGACATGGACCGGAAGAAGCCTTTAAAATCCTCAGCTGGCCGGGCGCGGTGGCTCACGCCTGTAATCCCAGCACTTTGGGAGACCGAGGTGGGCAGATCACGAGGTCAGGAGATCGAGACCATCCTGGCTAACACGGTGAAACCCCGGCTCTACTAAAAATACAAAAAAAATTAGCCGGGCGTGGTGGCGGGCGCCTGTAGTCCCAGCGACTCGGGAGGCTGAGGCAGGAGAATGGAGGGAACCCGGGAGGCGGAGCTTGCAGTGAGCCGAGATCGCGCGGCTGCACTCCAGCCTGGGCGACAGAGCGAGACTCCGTTTTCAAAAAAAAAAAAAAAAAATCCTCAGCTGTCACCAGCCACGCCCGCCCTGGGGTGAAGAATGCCCAGATCCTGACCGAGTTGGGCTTTCGGAATAGGGGAGAACAGGGGCCGCCAGTTCTTTGTTATAATTCTCAACAAATTGGCCTTTTTCCTTTCCTAAGGGCTTAGTGCTGACCTTGATACATTTTATACATGTAACTACATTAGGGAAAATTAAAGCAGGCTGTGTTTAATTCTGGCTAATTTAAAAGTTGTTCTGAACTTAAAATGTATCTTTTGATACTCAGAAATAGTAATAAAAAATGTTTTTTGCCTGGGCGCAGTGGCTCATGCCTGTAATCCCAGCACTTTGGGAGGCCAGTCAGGAGTTTGAGACCAGCCTGGTCAACATAGTGAAACCCCGTCTCTATTAAAAATACAAAAATTAGCTGGGCGTGGTGGCGTGTGCCTGTAAGCCCTGCTACTCCAGAGGCTGAGGCAGGAGAATGACTTGAACCCTGGAGTCAGAGGTTGAAGTGAGCCGAGATTGGGCCACTGCACTCCAGCCTGGGCGACAGAGCACTCCCTCTCAAAAAAAAAAAAAAAAAAAAAATTGTTATTTGAGATAGGGTCTCATTCTGGAGTCACCCAACATGGAGTGCAGTGGCATGATCATGGCTTACTGCAGCCTCAACCTCCTGGGCTCAAGCAGTCCTCCCACCTCAGCCTCCCATGTAGCTGGGACTGCAGGCACTTGGCACCACACCCAGCTAATTTTTTAAATTTTTGTAGAGGCATGGTCTCACTATGTTTCCCAGGTTGGTCTGGAACTCTTGGCCTCAAGCAAGAGGACTTCCGCCTCTGCCTCCCAAAGCCCTGGGATTACAGGCCTGAGCTACCACACCTGGCCAAGAGGACAAAGTTCTAGCTGGAAGGACAGATGCGGAGGTTGAGCGCGGTGGCTCACATCTGTAATCCCAGCACTTTGAGAGGCCAAGGCAGGAGGATTGCTTGAGGCCAGGAGTTCAAGACCAGCCTGGTCAACAGAGAGAGACTTGTGAAGGGTCACATGGGTAGAGGTGAGGGAGCTGAGTAGAGTCATAAAGTAGGAATACTGAGTTGTGCTGGGGATATAGCTGCGACTGGAAACCACGGATGTAAGATGTGGGTACATCATCAGTCAAGGCAAGAAGCTGCTCTACCCAAACAGCCTCAGACCTCCAAGGAGTGCAGCAACTGTGGATATTTTACAGACATCATGAGATGCTGAGGTACCGCAGTCATGATAGCTTTGAAACTGTTGCTGACTTATTTAATGCTGTTTTGAGTCTTTTGATACCTCTTTGTTGTGTGTCACCAACATTTTACAAGTCAAAACTGGGCTGCAATGACAAAAATGACTGAAAAATTAAGGGACTAACTTGTTACAAGGGGCATTTGCATGAAATCCCCTAGGTAATGTCTAGAGTTGGAGTGGAAAGGTCCAGGAGTCTATGAATGAGGGAGGTAAGTTGGTGTATGTATTAGCCAAGGTTCTCTAAAGGGACAGAACTAACAGAATAGATGTATATATGAAAGGGAGCACATTCAGGAGAACTGACTCACGTGTTCACAAGGTAAAGTCCCACGATAGGCTGTCTGCACGTTGAGGAGCAAGGAGCCAGTGGTGGATCAGTGCGCATCCCAAAACCTCAAAAGTAGGGAAGCCAATAGTGCAGCTTTCAGTCTGTGGCCAAAGGCCCAAGAGCCCCTGGCAAACCACTGGTGTAAGTCCAAGAGTCCAAAAGCTGAGGAACTTGGAGTCTGATGGGCAGGAACTCAGAGTCCGATGGGCAGGAACTCAGAGTCTGATGGGCAGGAACTCAGAGTCCGATGGGCAGGAACTCAGAGTCTGATGGGCAGGAACTCAGTGTCCAATGGGCAGGAAGCATCCAGGATGGGAGAAAGATAAAGGCTGGAAGACTCAGTAAGTCTGCTTTTCCATCTTCTTCTTCTTCTTCCTGCTTTTATTCTAACCACGTTGGCAACTGATTAAATGGTGCCCACCCAGATTGAGGGTTGGTCTGCCTCTCTCAGTCTAGTAACTCAAACGTTAATGTCTTTTGGCAACACTCTCACCTCACAGACACACCGAGGAACAACACTTTGCATCCTTCAATCCAATCAAGTTGACAATTAATATTAACCATCACAGTGCAGTATTGTCAGACGGTGTAATGATAGTGTAATAAGAAGTGGAGAGAAGGTAAACACTGCGTGCCAGTCCCTTGATTTAACCCATTTTCTGTTAAGGGAGAAAAAAAAGCTCAGCTCACTGCCAGTGCTCATTTCTCAGGGCAAATGCGAAATAGATTAAGAAATGGAACAAGAGATGTTAGTGAATCAGAGAAAAAAAAGTTTTTCTCTTTGACTTCTAAGGAGTACCCGCATACTAAGTAGCCCCCCACTTTTTTTTTTTTTTAGACGGAGTCTCGCTCTGTCGCCCAAGCTGGAGTGCAGTGGTGCAATCTCAGCTCACTGCAGCATCCGCCTCCCGGGTTCAAGCGATTCTTCTGCCTCAGCCTCCCGAGTAGCTAGAACTACAGGCGCCTGGATAATTTTTGAATTTTTTGGTAGATACAGGGTTTCACCATGTTTCCCAGGCTGGTCTCAAGCTCCTGAGCTCAGGCAATCTGCCTGCCTCAGCCTCCCAAAGTGCTGGGATTACAGGCATGAGCCACCATGTCCAGCCCACTAAGTAGCTTTTCATTAAATCAAAAGCCTTGATAGTACAGTATAGGACAGAGAGAAGAGAGTAATCCTGGAAGGTGAGATGCTAGTGAGATTGATTGTTCAGTGGGTCTGGGCGACCATAAAATACATGTTCTCCAGAATCTGCAGAAATCATGAGGAGTCTTTGGTATGAAGCAAATGTGTTATGCAGAATTATGGTTTATACACTGCTCAAAAAACAGAGTGGGTGTCTTCAGCTGGCCCTTTGGGTTATTCTACAAAAGCAGTCCATTTTCCATTTAGTAGTTTATTTCTATATCCATCCACATAAATAATCAGTTTCTCTCTCTCTCTCTCTCTCTTTTTTTTTTTTAACTTCTCTGGTAGAATCTACGTATTAACCAGATCATTCTTTCTACCTTTGACATGTTTGTCATCCAAGTGTATCAAATGCAGTGTATATGTTTGTCCTCATCTCAATGCTTTCCTTTTCATATTGCTTAATGTTATTTTATCAGTTTTTGTATTTTTATAGTATGTATGTCTCTCAGCCCATAATCTAAGGTGTCCAAGAAATATTATTTTATTTTTTTACAATCCATTTTTGTTGTTGTTGTTTGGGATTCATGCTTGCTGAGCAGGTGAAAAAGAAATTGCAGCCATTTTTATGGTTGTATCATAAGTCATAGCCAGGCGCAGTGGCATGTGCCTCCCAGCTACTCAGGAGGCTGAGATGGGAGGATTGTTTGAGCTTAGGAGCTTGAGACTGCAATGAGCTATGACAGCGCCACTGCACTCCAGCTGGGCAGCAGAGTGAGATCCCGTCTTCATTATTATTTTTTTTTCCAGATGGAGTTTCACTCATGTTGCCCAGGTTGAAGTCCAGTGGCGTGATCTCAGCTCACTGCAACCTCCGCCTCCTGGGTTCAAGCGATTCTCCTGCCTCAGCCTCCCGAGTAACAGATTACAGGCGCCTGCCACCGTGCCCTGGCTAATTTTGTATTTTTAGTAGAGATGAGGTTTCCCCATGTTGGTCAGGCTGGGCTCGAACTCCTGACCTCAGGTGATCCGCCTGCCTTGGCCTCCCAAAGTGCTGGGATTACAGGTGTGAGCCACTGTGCCTGGCCGAGACCTCATCTTTAAAAACAAAAACTAGGCTGGGTGCTGTGGGTCATGCTTGTAATCCCAGCACTTTGAGAGGCTGAGGCAGGAGGATCACAAGGTCAAGAGTTCAAGACCAGCCTGGCCAATATAGTGAAACCCCATCTCTACTAAAAATATAAAAATTAGCTGGGCGTGGTGGCAGGTGCCTGTAATCCCAGCTACTCAAGAGGCTGAGGCAGGAGAATTGCTTGAACCCAGGAGGTGGAGGTTGCAGTGAGCCGAGATGACACCACTGCACTCCAGCCTGGGCGACAGAGCTAGACTCCATCTCAAACAAACAGACAAAAAAACAGTCTTAGGGCTTGTTACAAAGTGTAAAACGGCTTTGGGTGGAGTCTGTTTGGTCCTTAAGTCACTCGTCCATGCAGGAGTGCCCTGAGAGGTCCACTGCTTCCCTCCATGTGGCTTTTTCAGCCCTGGCAGCTCTTTGAAGTTTTCATGTCTCACTGGTAACCAGGAATCAACCTGGGCTGCCTTTGGTCCTGTCTGCATTGGTGCAGGCCTCAGCCACGTCTCTCAGAGTTTGCTGCTCCTCTGGCCTGCTGTCAGGAGCTGGGGCCCAGATACTGTAACTGCCCAGTGGGTTCACCTTGCCTGCTGCCTGGACAGAGCCAATTTATTAAGACAGGAGAATTGCAATAGAGAAAGAGTAATTCACGTAGAGCCGGCTGTGTGGGACACCAGAGTTTTATTATTACTCAAATCAGTCTCCCCGAGCATTCAGGGATCAGAGATTGTAAAGATAATTTGGTGGGTAGTGGCTTGGGAAGTGGAGAGTGCTGATTGATCAGGTTGGAGATGGAATCACAGGGGGTGGAAGAGAGTTTTTCTTGCTGTTTTCTGTTCCTGGGTGAGATGACAGAACTGATTGAGTCAGTTACTCGTCTAGGTGGTGTCAGTCGATCCACTGAGTGCAGGGTCTGCCAAAATATCTCAAGCACTGATCTTAGGTTTTTCAATAGTGATGTTATCCCCAGGAGCCATTTGGGGGGTTCAGACTCTTGGAACCAGAGGCTGCATGACCCCTACACTGTACTTTCTAATCTTGTAGCTAATTTGTTAGTACTGCAAGGCAGACTGGTCCTCAGGCAAAGAAGAGGGTCTTTCTGGGAAAGGGCTATTCTATTATCAGTTTTGCTTCAGAGTCAAATCATGAACTGAATCCCTTCCCAAAGTTAGCTCGGCCCACACCCAGGAATGAACAAGGACAGCTTAAAGGTTAGAAGCAAGCTGGAGTCGGTTAGGTCTGATTTCTTTCACTGTCTTAATTTCCTCAGTTATAATTTTGCAAAGGCAGTTTCAAGACCCTCTGCTCTGGGCCACTCATTTCACCAGCCTTAGAGAATCTCTTTCTTGGCTCAGAATTTCCTTCTCCCTTCGTGTTTCCAGCCACGAGACTTTGTCCATGATGACTAACACTCTCTCCAATCTTGGGGTTTAGGCTTTTGGAAACAAAATCAGAAGGACAAGCATTTGGATAATTTGGGCAACTTTAGTGTTCTAGGCCTGGAGTTTTCTTTGTGGAAAGTTTTTAGCCATGCATTCAATTGTTTTAATTGATAATATAGGGTTATTCAGGTTATCTATTTATTTTTCTTTTCTTTTTTTTTTTTTTGAGACGGAGTTTCACCCTTGTCACCCAGGCTGGAGTGCAGTGGTGTCATCTCGGCTCACTGCAACCTCCGCCTCCCGGGTTCAAGTGATTCTCCTGCCTCAGCCTCCTGAGTAGCTGGGATTACAGGTGCCCACCACCATGCCCAGCTAATTTTTTGTATTTTTAGTAGATGTTGGCCAGGTTGGTCTTAAATGCCTGACCTCAAGTGATCCACCCACCTTGGCCTCCCAAAGTGCTGGGATTATAGGCATGAGCCACCACGCCCAGCCATCTATTTCTTCTTGAATGAGCTTTAGTAGTTTGTATCTTTTGAGGAATCTCTTTGTTTTATTTGTCAAATTTATTGACAACATTTGTTTATATATTCCCTAATTATTCTTGAACACCTGTAAAATTTTTTTTTTTTTTGAGATGGAGTCTCGCTTTGTCATCCATACTGCAGTGGCGTGATATTGGCTCACTGCAACCTCCACCTCTTGGGTTCAAGCAATTCTCTGTCTCAGCCTCCTGAATAGCTGGGATTGCAGGCGCCCACCACCATGCCCGGCTAATATTTTTGTATTTTTAGTAGAGACAGGGTTTCCACCATCTCGGCCAGGTTGGTATTGAACTCCTGACCTCGTGATCCACCCACCGCGGCCTCTCAAAGTGCTGGGATTACAGGCATGAGCCACTGTGTCTGGCTCAATTTTTTATTTTATTGTTTTTTCTTATCATTTATCTATTTTCTATGTATTGATTTTCACTGTTATCTTGAATATTTCCTTACTTCTGCTTACTTTGAGTTTAATTTGCTCTGCTTTTTCTAGTTTCTTACTGTGGGAAATTAGATTAATGATTTTATTTAATTAATTAATTTATTTTTTGAGACAGAGTCTCCCTCTGTCACTCAGGCTGGGGTGCAGTGGTGCGATCTTGGCTCACTGCAACCTCTGCCTCTCAGGTTCAGCAATTCTCCTGCCTCAGCCTTCTGAATAGCTGGGATTACAGGCACATACCATCACGCTCAGCTAATTTTTGTATTTTTAGTAGAGATGGGGTTTCGCCATGTTGACCAGGGTGGTCTCAAACTACTGTCCTCAGATGATCCACCCACCTCAGCCTCCCAAAGTGTTGGGATTACAGGCTTGAGCCACTGTGCCCAGCCAGATTAATGACTTTAGATCTTTCTCCTTTTCTAATATAAGTATTTAATGTTACAAGGTTTCCTCTAAGCATAGCTGTACCTATATCCCACACATTTTTATATATTGTATTTTCATTTAATTTAAGATATCTCAAATATCATTTGTAATTTTTTTCATTGCTACATGGGTTATTTCAAAGTCTATTGTTTAGTTTCCAAATATTTGAGAGATTTTCCAGTTATATTTATGTTACCGATTTGGCACATAATTCCACTGTGATCAGAAAACATACTTTCATTTCTTTCTTTCAAATTTATTGAGACATACTATGGCCTAGAAATGACCTTCTTTGATCTATTTTCCATGTGCACTTGAATGCATATTGTGGTGTTCTATTTTTTCACATGAAAGTTTTTAGTTTATTAATCTTCTCATGAAAAATCCACGATGGCTGCAGAAAACATCGTTGCAGCATCTTTACTCCTTCAGCTTTTTGCCAGCACCAGCATTGGCCTTTGTGGTGTCCTGACTTTCTTCAATCTATTCTTGCCTTCCTTTAATTGCTTTCTTGAGGTCTTTTTCTTCTCATAAAAGCCAAGTCTTGCAAGTCTATGTCTGGGTCCATTTTTTTTTGCATAATCCAAGGAATCGTAAATCATGCCAAAGCCAGTTGTCTTGCCACCACCAAAATGAGTTCTGAATCCAAATACAAAGATGACATCCAGTGTGGTCTTGTACATTTTGGCGAGTTTTTCCCAAATTTCCGTCTTAGGTACTGTTGCCTTCAGGGTATGAAGGACATCAATCATCATTTGTTTCCTCTGAAGTAGTTGGTTGGTCATGAACTTTCTAATTCAGATAGTTACTGTGTCATTCATGATGGCAGTCAATCCTTAGACGGCCAGGAACGAAAAGAGTGCTGTTTTGTGGTGGAGTGTTATGTAAATGCCAATTAGGGCATGTCGGTTGACAGTGTTGTTCAAACCTTAAATATCCTTACAATAGAGGAGTTATTAATAAATTATTTTAGGCAGTTAGTGAGGGTAAAAGAGTTCTTGGTAGCATTTTCCTTTAATAAAAAGCAGCCCCAAAACCACTTCTTTTCTAACAGAAAACAGCCTGAAAAGTCAAGCTGCAAGCAAGCTGGAAGCTTGCATATGTAAATGCCAGCAGCTGCACCTGAAATCCAGGTACATTCCAACATGTAGACTTCTCCCTCCCTTTTCTTTGTTACCACATGTGTGGGTGTCATGGCACCAGCCAGGTAAAGCCACGTGTGCAGGTGTCATGGCGACAGCCAGGTAGAAGCCACATTTGCATAATGAAAGATGAGGGTGGGAGGGCTAGTTCCTTTGTGGACTACGTAAATGGCACACCTGGTTACATGAATCCCTGGGCCCTATGTATATCAATCACCGCCTTTTCAAGCCTCTCTGCAAAATCGATCAAATCCCACCCTCAACCTGGAAACTCTCCCTTGGGTGACCCACTTTCTCAGCATGAGGAAGATTTCTCTCTCTGTCTTCTTTTTTGTCTATTAAACTTTCCGCTCCTAAACTCCTCATGTGTGTCTGTGTCCTTAATCTTCTTGGTGGGAGACATTGAACCCTGGGTATTTACCTCAGACAGTGGAGCTGCTTCACTTATTGATTTTTTATGTATTTGTTTTATAATTGCTTAGATTGGAGTGTTGAAATCTGCAACTGTGATGGAGAATTGACTCACTTATCCTTTTGGTTCTATCAGTGTTTGCTTCATGTAGAGACATTCCTCAGTGATACTGTAGGTTTGGTTCCACACACTGTAATAAAGCAAATCACATAAAAGTTTTGGTCCCCCAGTGCAAACAAAGTTATGTTTACACTATACTGTAGTTTAGTGTGTGCAATAGTATTATGTCTTTATAAACTATGTGCATATGTTCAAAATACTTTACTGCCAAAATATTTTGACACAGAGACACAAAGTGAGTATGAACTGTTGGAAAAATGGTGCTGATACACTTACTCAACACAGGGTTGTCACAATTTGTAAAAAGTACAAAATCTGTGAAGTACAATTAAGTAAAACACAATAAAATGAGGTATGCCTATCTTTTGAATCCTTTCATTAGGAGTATACAAATTTAAAATTGTTGTATTTTCTTGGTAAATTAAATCTTTCTAAAATGTGCCACTTGATTCATGGTAATATTCATTGTTCTCTCTTTCACTTTGTGTGATACTAATCTAGCCACTCCAGTTGTCTTTTCATTCATTTTTCCTGAATATGTCTTTATTCATCCTTTTATGTTTAACCTCTGTGTTTTTGTAGTTAATGTCAGTTTCTTGTAGTCAGCATACTTTTGGATCTTGATTTTTTAATCCAACTTGACGAATTAAGTGTTTTGATCATTGATATTTAATGTAAATATTTTGATAATTGATATTTAATGTAAGTATTGTGTTTTGATAATTGATATTTAATGTAAGTATTGATATGGTTGAGTTTAAATCTATCATCATTATGTTTCTAAATATCTCATCTGTTCTTTTCTCCTTTTTTTTTTTTTTGAGACGGAATCTTGCTCGTCACCCAGGCTGGAGTGCAGTGGCGTGATCTTGGCACACTGCAAGCTCTGCCTCCTGGGTTCACACCATTCTCCTGCCTCAGCCTCTCGAGTAGCTGGGACTACAGGTGCCCGCCACCACGCCCGGCTAATTTTTTGTATCTTTATAGAGACGGGGTTTCACCATGTTAGCTAGGATGATCTCGATCTCCTGACCTTGTGATCCACCTGCCTCGGCCTCCCAAAGTGCTGGGATTACAGGTATGAGCCACCGTGCCCGGCTCTTTTCTCCTTTTTTTATTTTTGCTTTGCTTTGGATTATTTGAGTTTTATTTACAACATAATTTTACATCAACATTGGTTCATTAGTTATATCCCTCTTTATTTTTTTTAAGTGGTTGCTCTAGGGTTTACAATATGTATCTTTTTTTTTTGAGACAGGATCTCACGCTGTTGCCCAGGATGGAGTACAGTGGCATGATCTTGGCTCACTGCAACCTCTGCCTTCTGGGTTCAAGAGATTCTCCTGCCTCAGCCTCCTGAGTAGCTGGGATTACAGATGCATGCCACCATGCCCAGCTAATTTTTGTATTTTTAGTAGAGACAGGGTTTTGCCATGTTGGCCAGGCTGGTCTCAAACCTCAGGTGATCCACCCACCTCAGCTTCCCAAAGTTCTGGGATTACAGGCATAAGCCACCATGCCTACCATACAATATACATCTTTAACTTACCATAGTTAGCCTTCAGCTAATATTATATTACTTCACATATACTGAAATAATCTTTCAACAGCATATTGCCATTTCTGCTTTGTCTCCTGTATAATTGTTGTCATGTATTTCACTTCTGCATATATGATAACCCTCAAATATATTGCTTTTGAAAGACATCAAAAATAAGAAAAAAGCCTGATATGTATATAGATATTTGCCATATCTTATGCTATTTATTCCTTTGTTTATATCCAAGTTTCTATGTAGAATCATGTTGCTTTTATCCAAATAACTGTTTTAAACATTGTTTGTAGTGAAGATATGCTGGTAGTTAATTACTGCAGCTTTTGCTTAGCTGAAAATTCCTTATTTGACCTTCAGTTTTGAAAGGCGTTTCTTATAATGCTCTCCATTATCTTCTGGCTTGTATTTTTTTTTTTTTTTTTTTTTTTTTTGAGATTGAGTTTTGCTCTTGTTGCCCAGGCTGGAATGTAATGGTGCAATCTTGGCTCACTGCAACCTCCTTTTTAAAGTTCAAGCGATTCTCCTGCTTCAGCCTCCTGAGTAGCTGGGATTTCAGGCATGTACCACCATGCCTGGCTAATTTTTGTATTTTTAGTAGAGACAGGGTTTCTCCATGTTGGTCAGGCTGGTCTCGAACTCCTGACTTCAGGTGATCCCACCCACTCAGCCTCCCAACCAAAGTGTTGGGATTATAGGCATGAGCCACTGTGCCCAGCCTTGTATTTTTGTTGTTGTTGTTTTTTGAGTCCAAGTCTCACACTGTCCCCCAGGATGGAGTGCAGTGGTTCGATCTCCACTCACTGCAACCTCCACTTTCTGGGTTCAAGCGATTCTCCTGCCTCAGCCTCCCAAGTAGCTGGGATTACAGGTGCCTGCCACCATGCCCAGCTAATTTTTTGTATTTTTAGTAGAGACGGGGTTTCACCGTGTTGGCCAGGCTGGTCTTGAACTCCTGACCTCGTGATCCACCTGCCTCGGCCTCCCAAAGTGCTGGGATTACAGGTGTGAGCCATCATGCCCGGCCAATACATAAAATTTTTAATTGTCAACTATAACTCAGTAAAGTTGCGGAAAAAGATTTAAGGTAGTGCTTAGTAGATTATCTCATCTGGACAAAAGAGATCCTCAGACTTTTTGTGAATATAAAGTTTTGTCTCCTTGTGGCTTTAATCTTATCTTAATCTTTTATGAATATAAAGTTGTGTCTCATCTGTGGCCTTAACCTGTATGACCTGATTGAATATATTTCCACATGTGTACTGGCCATTAATTTCTTTTCTGTGAAATGCCTTCATTTCTTATCATTTTAGAGAAGGGGATATTCTTCCAGGGAATATAATGAGCATCACCTCCATTTAGGTAGATGCACTTGAAAACACTGAAATACCAGTCTCCTGAACATTTCGGCCAACAGAAGCAGCCCCTCCCTCTAGTTAGGAGAGAGCAGAATTCCACTGTCTGGAAACCAGGCAAAGGTCTCACCTAAGGCAGACAGATTGCAAGATGGCACTTGTTCTTCTAAAAATCTGCCTTTGTTTATTCTTACTGCATCTAGACAAATAACTGGGTTTGGTCTCAGGAAGGTCTAGGCCGGGAAGTACTGTCCCTATAATAAGAGAAAATGTATTATCCTCCTCACCCCGAAACCTGCAGGACTTGGGTAATATGTACTAGTAGCCAGGAGAGCAAGTATGAAAGTGTATATTGAAGGTATTGTTTGTGTGGGCAGGGGAATGGAATATAAACCCAGATGGGGGAGAGTTTATTGATGGGGATTCACATCAGTGTGAGTCTTCCATGACTCATGATTTAACATCCTGGCAAGGATGCTTGTGGCCCATCCTAACAATCTTCTGCATTGAGACTTAAAACGATGGCCCAAATTAAATGAGGTAAAGTTGCCAACATTGCCCTGACAGAATAATAGAAAGGGTTCAGATGGTTTAGAAAACTGGTCATGCTAGAATGAATTCATCGTGTAGAACCCAGAAACTTACCAGCTCATTATGTTCCCTAGAAGAACATTCCCTTCTCTAAAATGATAAGAAATGAAAGCATTTCACAGAAAAGAAATTAATGGCCAGTACACATGTGGAAATATGTTCAATCAGGCCATACAGATTAAGGCCACAGATGAGACACAACTTTATATTCACAAAAGATTAAGACAAGATTAAGGCCACAACAAGACAAACTTTATATTCATAAAAGTCGGAGGATCCCTTTTGTCCAGACGAGATAATCTACTAGGCACCACCTTAAATATTCCTGAGGTCTTTTCCCCCGACTTTATTAAGGTATAGTTGATAATTAAAAATTGTATGTATTTAAGGTAAACCACTTGATGATTTGATATATGTATACACTTTGAAATATTCACCACAAGCAAGGTAATAATATACTCTTACCTCATATAATGACCTTTTTTCCTTTTTGTGGTAAGCACACTATAAACAAATTTCAAGTATACAATATTGTTAACTATAGTCACATTGCTGTACATTAGATCTCTAGAACTTACTTATCTTGCATGCTGAAACCTTGTACTCCTTGGCCGACATCTCCCCATCTTCCCTTCCCCACAACCCCTGATAACCACCATTCTACTCTGTTTCTTTTCTTTTCCTTTTTTCTCTTTCTTTTTCTTTTTTCTTTTCTTTTTTTTTTTTTTTTTTGAGACGGAGTCTCGCTCTGTCGCCCAGGCTGGAGTCGCCCAGGCTGGAGTGCCGTGGCAGGATCTCAGCTCACTGCAAGCTCCGCCTCCCGGGTTTACGCCATTCTCCTGCCTCAGCCTCCCGAGTAGCTGGGACTACAGGCGCCCGTCACCTGGCCCGGCTAGTTTTTTTTTTTTTTTTAGTAAAGACGGGGTTTCACCGTGTTAGCCAGGATGGTCTCGATCTCCTGACCTCGTGATCCGCCGTCTCGGTCTCCCAAAGTGCTGGGATTACAGACTTCAGCCACCGCGCCCGGCCTCTTTTTTCTTTTTTTTTTTTGAGATGGAGTCTTGCTTTGTTGCCCAGACTGGAGTGCAGAGGTGCAATCGGCTCACTGCAACCTCCGCCTCTTGGGTTCAAGCAATTCTCCTGCCTCAGTCTCCTGAGTATCTGGGATTACAGGTGCCTGCCACCACACCTGTCTAATTTTTGTATTTTTAGTAGAGATGGGTTTTTGCCATGTTGGTCAGGCTGGTCTCGAACTCCTGACTTCAGGTGATCCGCCTGCCTCAGCCTCCCAAAGTGCTGAGATTACAGGCATGAGCCACTGCTCCTGGCCTCTACTGTTTCTACGAGTTTTACAGTTTCACTTTTTTTTTTTTTTTTGAGACAGAGTCTCAGTCTGTCGCCCAGGCTGGAGGGCAGTGGTGTAATCTTGGCTCACTGCATAGGTTCCACATTTAAGTAAAATCATACAGTATTTTTCTTTTTGCCTCTCACTTGTTTCACTCAGCATAATGTCTACTAGTTTCATCCATGTTGCCACAAACAGTAGGACTTCCTTCTTTAAGGCTGAATAATATTCCATTATATATATATTTGTATAATATATACATTATATACATATATGTATATACGTAACACACACACATATGCCTTATCCATTTACACACCTTCTTTATTCATTCATCCCTTGATGGGCATTTGGGTTGTTTCTATATCCTGATTATTATGATATTGTGAATAATGCTGAAATGAACGCGGGACTGCAACTATCTCTTTGAGATATTGATTTCATTTTCTTTAACTATATATACCCAGAAGTAGGATTGCTGGGTTATAAGGCAGTTCTATTTTTAATTATTATTATTATTATTTTTTTTTTTTTTTTTTTTTTTTTGAGACGGAGTCTCACTGTGTCGCCCAGGCTGGAGTGCAGTGGCCGGATCTCAGCTCACTGCAAGCTCCGCCTCCCGGGTTTTTACGCCATTCTCCTGCCTCAGCCTCCCGAGTAGCCGGGACTACAGGCGCCTGCCACCTCGCCCGGCTAGTTTTTCGTATTTTTTAGTAGAGACGGGGTTTCACCGTGTTAGCCAGGATGGTCTCGAACTCCTGACCTCGTGATCCTCCCATCTCGACCTCCCAAAGTGCTGGGATTACAGGCTTGAGCCACCGCGCCCGGCCTATTTTTAATTATTTAAGGACTCTCCATATTGTTTTTTCATAAAGGCTGTACCAATTTATATTCCCACTAACAGTGTAAAAGAGTTCCCTTTATTTCACATTCTTGCAAACACTTGCTATCTTTCATCTTTCTGATCCATTCTAACAAGTATTAGGTGATAGCTCATTGTGGTTTTGGCTTGCATTTCCCTGATGATTAATGAAATTGAGCAACTGTTTCATATACCCTTTGGACATTTGTATGTGTTTTGAGTTTTCAGGTCCTTTGCCCATTTCAAAATCAGGGTTTTTTGTTTGTTTGTTTGTTTGTTTCTATTGAGTTGCATAAATTCCTTATATATTTTGGGTATTAATTACTTATTGGACATTTGGCTTGCAGATATTTTCTCCCATTCCGTTGGTTGCCTTTTCATTCTGTTGGTTGTTTTCTTTGCTATGCAGAAGCTTTTTGGTTTCATGCAATCTCATTTTTCTATTTCTGTTTTTGTTATCTGCTTTTGATGTCATATCCAAAAAATCATTCCCCAGTCCAATGCCAGGAAGCTTTTCCTCTATGTTCTCTTCTAGTGGTTTTATGGTTTGAGGTCTTACATTCAAAATGTTGACTTGGTTTTTGTATATGGTGTGAAATAAGGGTCCAATTTCACTGTTCTGCATGTGAATATCCAGTTTTCCCAAAGCCACTTCTTGAGAGACTGTCCTTTCCTCATTCTGTGTTCTTGGCACCTCATCAAAGATCAATTGACCATAGATGCATGTCTATTCTGTTCCATTGGTCTATATGTCTATTTATATTCCAGTACCATACTGTTTTGATTATTGTTGCTTTGTAATGTATTTTGAAATCAGGGAGTGTGGTGCCTCCAGTGTTGTTCTTCTTTCTCATGATTGTTTTGGCTATTCGGGATCTTTTGTGGTTCCATGTGAATTTTAGAATTTTTTCTACTTATGTAAAGAATGTCATTGGTATTTTCATAGGGATTGCATTAAATCTGTAGATCACTTTGGATAGTGTGAACATTTTAACAGTATTAATTTTTCTAATCCATGAACACAGAATGTTTTTCCATTTAACTGTGTCACAAATGTTTTATAATTTTCATTTTACAAGCCTTTTACCTTTTTAAGTTTATTCCTCAGCATTTTATTGTTTCTGTTATTATTATTTTGAATTGAATCAATCCTTCCTTTCTCTCTTTCTTTCTTCTTCTCTTTCTCTCTCTCTCTCTTTTTTTTTTTTTCAAAAGGGTCTGATTCTGTCACCCAGGCTGGAGTGCAGTGGCATGATCTCAGCTCATTACAACCTCCACCTCCTGGGCTCAGGCCATCCTTCCACCTCATCCTCCTGAGTAGCTGGAACTATAGGTGCATGCCACCATGCCCAGCTAATATTTGTATTTTAGATACAGACAAGGTTTTACTGTGTTGCCCAGGCTGGTCTTGAACTCCTGGGCTCAAGCAATCTTCCCACCTTGGCCTCCCAAAGTGCTAGAATTATAGGTGTGAGCCACCATGCCCAGCCTGAATTTCTTTTCTTTTCTTTTCTTTCTTTCTTTCTTTCTTTTTTTTTTTTTTTTTGAGATGGAGTTTCGCTCTTGTTGCCCAGGCTGGAGTGCAGTGGCATGATCTTGGCTCACCACAACCTCTGCCTCCTGGGTTCAAGCGATTCTCCTGCCTCACTCTCCCTAGTAACTGGGATTACAGGCATGTGTCACCATGCCCAGCTAATTTTGTATTTTTAGTAGAGATAGGGTTTCTCCATGTTGGTCAGGCTGGGCTCGAACTACTGATCTCAGGGGATCCACCCTCCTCAGCCTCCCAAAGTGCTGAGATTACAGGCATGAGCCACTATGCCCGGCCCTGAATTGTTTTCTTGATTTCCTTTTTGGATAGTTTACTGTATATAGAAACATGATAGATTTTGGGATGTTGATTTTGTACCCTACAACTTTACTGAATTTATTAGTTCTAACAGTTATTATTGTTGTTGGGTCTTTAGGGTTTTTTTTTTGTTTGTTTATTTATAGGATTATGTCATTTGAAAATAGAGATAATTTTACTTCTTTCTTTCTGATTTGGATGTCTTTTATTTCTTTTTCTTGTCTAACTGCTCTGGCTGCAACTTTTTGGGCATCCTTTCCTTGCACTGGATCTTTGTATGGAAAACCTTTCAGTTTTTTTCCCCCATTGATTACAATGTTAACTGTGGACTTTTCATATATCATCTTTATTGTGTTGAGGTAAATTCCTTCTATACTTATTTTGTTGAGAGTTTTAATTCTGAATAGACGTTGAACTTATCAAATGCTTTTTCTGTGGCTATTGAGGTGGTCATATTGTGTGGTTTTTTTCCTTTCATGTTGTTAAAGTATTGTATCACACTGATTGATTAGCAAATGTTGAACTATCCTTACGTCTCAGAAATAAATCCCACTTGGTCATGTTGTATGATCCTTTTAATGTACTCTTGAATTCAGAATGCTAATACTTTATTGAGGATTTTTGCACCTATGTTCACCAGGTATGTTGGCCTATAGGTTTCTTTTCTGGTAATACCTTTATCTGGTTTTGGCATCAGGGTCATGCTGGCCTCATAGAATGAGTTTGAAAACGTTTGAATTTGAAAATGTTGAAAATGTTATGAGTTTGAAAATGTTTCTTTGTCTGGTTTTTGGAAGAGTTTAAGATGGACTAAGTCTTTGAATGTTTTGAAGAATTCACCCATGAAGCCAGCTGGTTCTGGTCATTTTTTATTGGGAGATTTTATTATTATTATTACTGATTGAATCTCCTTATTTGTTATTGGTCTGTTTAGGCTTTCTATTTCTTCTTGATTCAGTTTTGGCAAATTGTGTATTTCTAGAAATTTGTCCATTTCATCTAGATTATCCAGTTTTTTGGCATAAAATTATTCAAATTAGTTCCTTATGATCCTTTTTATTTCTGAAGCATCCATTGTAATGTGTCTTTTTTTTTTTTTTTTTTTTTTTTAAGACGGAGTTTTGCCGTTGTTGCCCAGGCTGGAGCGCAATGACGTGATCTACGGCTCACCACAACTTCCGCCTCCCAGGTTCAAGCCATTCTCCTGCCTCAGCCTCCCGAGTAGCTGGGACTACATGCATGTGCCACCACAGCTGGCTAATTTTGTATTTTTAGTAGAGATGGGGTTTCTCCATGTTGCTCAGGGTGGTCTCAAACTCCCAACCTCAGATGATCCACCCGCCTCGGTCTCCCAAAGTGTTGGGATTACAGGCTTGAGCCACTGCACCCGGCAATGTGTCCTTTTTTCATTTTTGATTTTATTTATTTGCATCTTCCCTTTGTTTCTCTTAATCTAGCTAAAGGTTTGTCCATTTTGTTTGTCTTTTCAAACAACCCACTCTGTTTGTTTCTTTTTTTTAATTTTCTGTGATTTATTTCTTCTTTTTCTTATTTTCTTCCTTCTTAAAACTTTGGGCTTAGCTTATTGTTCTCTTTCTAGTTCTTTGAGTTGAAAAGTTAGGTTGTGTATTTGACATTGGTATTCTTTTTTTAATGAGGGTATTTATTACTATAAACTTCCGCCTCAGTACTTACTGCCTTTGCTGTGTCCCATAGGTTTTGGTACATTGTATTTTCATTCTCATTTGTCTCAAGATACTTTTAAAATTCCCTTTTGATTTCCTCTTTGACCCAATGCTTGTTCAAGAGTGTGTTGTTTCATTTCCACATGTTTGCGAATTTTCCAGCTTTTTGGCTGTTATTCATTTCTAGTTTATTCCACTGCGGTCTGAAAAGATACTTGGAATGATTTGTCTTCTTATATTTGTTAAGGCTTGTTTTGTGACTGGGCTTCTTTAAGATGATTATTTTGAATTAATCATCAGACAGTTTGTAGAACGCCATTTCCTTGAGTTCAGATACTACAAAATTATTGTGTTCCTTTAGTGGTGTCATGTTTCCTTGATTTATTGTATTTCTTGTAGCCTTGTACTGATGTCTACACATTTGAGGAAGCACTCAACTCTTCCAGAATTTATGAACTAGTTTTCATGGGAAAAGAGCTTTACCTACAGGTGTGTGTGAGGGTGCCAGCTGGGTTGGTGCAGTGATTTCATCTCAAGGAAGTGTGCAATTGTGTAGTTTCCATGTAGCTCCCTCACCTGAGGCCGGTTTTGGCAGATTGTGGGGGTTCTTAGTGACCAAGACTGTGGGTATCTGAGAAAGTCCCGAGAGTTCTTAGGGTCCTCAGAGGTGAAAGTTACTGAGGTCCTCCTGTTCTCTTTTTCTCCAATGAGGAGCAATTATGGCTCCAGGACCCAAGGCACAGGTGTGCCTGCTGTGGTGGTAGCTTCAATGTTTGAGGTTCAGTCATTCCCACTGAGGCAGTAGTGTCTGTTTCTGCAGCATGGATGCTCATGAGTGGCTGTGGGTTGGGGTCTGAAGCACAGGTATGTGTGGAGCAACCATAACTCTGGAGTCCGGGCATGCATGTGGTTGCAGGCAGGAGGAAGGAAGGTGAAAGCTCCAGCTCATGGTGGCCCAGCGGTGGCTCCTTCTGTAGGGAGGCACAATGACATCTCCTTTTCTGCAGAATCCATAGCTGCAATGGCTGTTGAGGTCTTCAGTGTCAAAGGTTGTTGGAGTCCTCTGACGAGCAGGTCACCAGAGACTGCTGTGGCACCTTCCACGTAGTTGATGCTGACAGGCCTGCACTTCCATAATCTTTTCTTTTCTATTCTTTTTTTTTTTTTTTTGAGATGGAGTCTAGCTCTGTTGCCCAGGCTGGAGTGCAGTGGCGCAATCTCAGTTCACTGCAACCTCTGCCTCCTGGGTTCAAGTGATTCTCTTGCCTCAGCCTCCCAGTAGCTGGGATTATAGACACACACCACCATGCCCAACTAATTTTTGTATTTTTAGTAGAGATGGGGTTTCACTGTGTTGGTCAGGCTGGTCTCTAACTCCTGACCTCGTGATCTGCCCTCTTCGGCCTCCCAAAGTGCTGGGATTACAAGCATGAGCCACTGTGCCCGGCCTGCCCTGCTATTTTCCTAGCCATCTCCAGATGTCTCAGCTATGCCAGTCTCTCCAGTGATCTGGGTGGGGTGAAAATAAAGCAGATTCTTCAGGCAGCGCACCCAGAGTTTCAGGAAGCTGATGGCCTACTCTGCTCTTTTTCCCTGTGAGGGGAACTTATGGACTGGTGATTTTTCTCTCAGCACTGAGCTGTGCCAGCCTAGGAGATGGAATAATGCAAACAACATGAAACTGTTCTTCCTACCCTTTCTGTACAATTTAGTTTCTCTTCTTTTCGTTTTTCTTCACTGCGTTGCTGCAACTTCTTGATTATTTCTTTTTTTTTTTTTTTTTGAGATGGAGTCTCGCTCTGTCCCCCAGGCTGGAGTGCAATGGCAGGATCTCGGTTCACTGCAACCTCTGCCTCCCGGGTTCAAGTGATTCTTCCGCCTCAGCCTCCTGAGTAACTGGGATTACAGGTGCCCGCCACCATGCCCAGCTAATTTTTGTATTTTTTGTATTTTTTTTGTAGAGACAGGGTTTCGCCATGTTGGCCAGGCTGGCCTTGATCTCCTGACCTGGTGACCCGCCTGCCTCAGCCTCCCAAAGTGCTGGAATTACAGGCGTGAGCCACCACACCCGGCCTGCTGCAACTTCTTAACTGGACTCCTGAGCACTCTCAGAGCATTTTTTTTGTTCATGGATATCTGTCTAATTATTGTTTTATGTAGGGGGACAAAGGCTGGAATCTCCTAGGCTGCCATCTTGCTGATGTCACTACAATCTTCCTGAAATCTTAACAAAGGTTGTGAAAGCCACACTTTGATTTCATCTTTACCCTCAGGGCATTATTTCTTTCTTGAAAACCTTTTAAAAGATGAAGGGCTGTTTTCACTCTCCAGTCCTGGCTCCTCTGTGTTTCCTCTAAATTGTGCTTTACACAATTAGCACAATTTAGCTAATTCCCTGTTTTCTGTTTCTTGTTATGCACAACTTGATAATTGATGTTTTCACCATTCTGCCTTGAATGAAACCCCCTTTACCATATCTGACATTTTTTTAGGTGCTTTTTCTATCTTTCATGTTAGTGCAGGGGATACTATTGCCAATTGTTGAGCTGCTGCCTAACACGGGTCAGCATTTTTCCTGTTTCTATCTAGCAGTTTTCTCACTGCTTCATAGTTTCCATTGACCATTTGCTTGTCACTTCTTTCAGCTTGACTAGCAGTTTCTTTTTGACATTTCCAGCCTTGGCCCACAGTCTCAAAGCCAATGCCACATATTTTGGGTTTTCACTATGACAGCATAACACTTCTGGTACCAACTTATGTATCAGCCATTCATTGCTCCTTAACAAAACACCCCAAACTACTGCAGCCTCCACCAAGGCCTCCACCAACAACTATTTTATTTAGCATACAATTCTGTAGATCAGCTATTTTCTTTATTCTTTTCTTTTTCTTTTTTTTTTTTGAGATAGAGTCTTGCTCTATCACCCAGGCTGAAGTGTAGGGGTATGGTCTTGGCTTACTGCAATCTCCACCTCCCGGGATCAAGTGAAGATCAGCAATTTTAGCTGAGTGGTCTCTTTGGTCTGGGCAGAGTTCAGCTGTTCTTAGTTGGGCTTACTCATATTTGGGTCTTAGCTGATGCCTCAGATGGCTTGGCTATCATGGATATCTGGAGGCTTTGTTAACCTAATCCCTCATTTTTCAGCAGGCTAGCCTAAGCTTATTGCTATGGCAGTGGAAGCATTACCAGCAGCACAAACGTAATTCTCAACGCACAAACGTTCACATCTTTGTTTCCATCACGTGTGCTATTGTCGCACTAGCCAAGGGAAGTCACGTGGCCCAAAGAAGTGAATACAGGGAGGGAAATTATAGTGGCTATGTCTAAATAATCTACCATAAAACACATTATTTGCTTCTATTGATACATAATCTGTAGGGTAATCCTTTGAAATCATGTGACTATCCTGATTCTCAACTTTTTTTTTTTAAGAAGGAGTCTCACTCTTTCTTGCCCATACTGAAGTGCAGTGGCTTGATCTTGGCTCACTGCAACCTCCGTCTCCAGGGTTCAAGCGATTCTCCTGCCTCAGTCTTCTGAGTAGCTGAGATTACAGGCATGTGCCACCACGCCTGGCTAATTTTTGTATTTTTAGTAGAGACGAGGTTTTACCATGTTTGTCAGGTTGGTCTCAAACTGCTGACTTCATGATCTGCCCACCTCGGCCTCCCAAAGTGCTGGGATTACAGGCATGAGCCACTGCACCTGGCCTGTTTTTCAACTTTTTATCTGATGATTTTAGCATCCATTAATAATCCTTGACTGGCCAGGCACAGTGGCTCACGCCTGTAATCCCAGCACTTTGGGAGGTCAAGGCGGGTGGATTACTTGAGGTCAGGAGTTCGAGACTAGCCTGTCCAACATGGCAAAACCCCATCTCTACTAAAAATACAAAAATTAGCTGGGTGTGGTGGCATGCACCTGTAATCCCAGCTACTCGGGAGGCTGAGGCACGAGAAATGCTTGAACCAAGAGCGGAGGTTGCAGTGAGCTGAAACCGGGTCACTGCTCTCCAGCCTAGGTGACAAAGTAAAACTGTGTCTCAAAAAAAAAAAAAAGAAAAAGAAAAAAATCCTTGACTATATTGATTATTACATTTGGAGTTCCAAAGTGGTGACTTTGTATTTTATTCCTTCTATATTTATTAGCTGGAAATCAGTAAAGAAAAATTCTTTGCCTGGCCAACATGATGAAACCCCATCTCTACTAAAAATACAAAAATAATTAGCTGGGCGTGATGGTACATGCCTGTAATCCCAGCTACTGAGGAGGCTGAGGCAGAAGAATTGCTTGAACCCGGGAAGCGGAGGTTGCAGTGAGCTGAGATCACGCCACTGCACTCCAGCCTGGGCAACAAAGAGCGAAACTCCATCTCCAAAAAGAAAGAAAGAAAAGAAAAGAAAGGAAGAAAGGAGGGAAGGAAGGAAGGAAGGAAGGAAGGAAGGAAGGAAGGAAGGAAGGAAGGAAGGAAGGAAGGGAGAGGAAGAGAAGGAAGGAAGGGAGAGAGAGAAAGAGAAGGAAGGAAGGAAGGAAGGAAGGAAGGGAAAGAAAGAAAGAAAGAAAGAAAGAAAGAAAGAAAGAAAGAAAGAAAGTAAGTAAGAAAGAAAGAAAGAAAGAGAAAGAAAGATTATTTCTTTTCCTCTCTTTTCTATATCTCTCTTTGTGATTATCACTATGTACTCAGGTATTTTTAGTTATTTTAGTATTTTAGTTCAGTGGATTATAATTGATAAACTTTCTTTTATTTTTCCCTTTTGTAGCTGTTACCCAAATTATCTCAAATTTTGCAAGTGAGATCTCCTTCAAACTGAATTCTATGTCCTTTTGACATGAGCTCATTAGCTTTTGAGCTCTTCCTTCTTTTTGGAAGAAGATGTTGATATTTCATGTTTAACTCGGACTTTCCATGCCTTGGGCTCTGGGATCAGCCAAAGGATTTCTAATTTCTCTAAGGACCCTTAATTCTTTTAAAGGGACAATGGATTTTAGAAACCAAGAACTGTGCATCAGATATATTAAGTTTTCTGGAGTGTTGTTTTTAGACTTTTCCTGTGTCTGCTGCTAGAAAATACACACACACACACACACACACACACACACACAATCATGAATTTATACGGATATCTCCAATTTAAAGCTGACACATAGGATTCTCCTTCACTTCCCCCTACCCCCACCTATCTGTCCCCCTCCCCCAGACACGGTCTCACTCTGTCACCCAGGCTGGAGTGTAGTGGCACAATCACAGCTCACTGCAACCTTGACCTCCCGAGCTCAAGTGACCTCCCACTTCAGCCTCCTAAGTAGCTGGGACTGCAGGTGTCTGCCACCATGCCTGGCTAATTTTTGGTACTTTTTGTAGAGATGTTGGCCAGGCCGGTCTCAAACTCCTGGAGTCAAGTGATCTGCCTGCCTCGGCCTCCGAAAGTGCTGGGATTACAAGTATGAGCCACCACGCCTGGCCACTTTTCCCCATTTTATATTCACATACATGAAGAAATTTAGTTTGTGACAAAGATAGTACTTCAAGTCAGTGAGGAAAATGTGGTTCATTCAACACACTACTTGGGACATTTGGCTATCAATTTAAACACAAACAATATTCAGTTAAACTAAACAAATTTCAAACTGGCTATAAGAGCTGGGAAAACAAGTACAAAAGTGTTAAATATTAGAAAAAATATTGGGAAAAAAGTTTATAATCCTTGCGATGGAAAGCCGTTCCTTAAAAAGACCCCTGAAGTCATAAAGGAAAGGCTGACTGACAAGGCAATGAGCGACCCTGCACAACATCCTTGTTCACAAGAGCAAGAGGGGGGATTGCTGGGTCACACTCTGATACGGTTTTGCTATGTCCCCATCAAATCTCTTCTTGAATTCCCACATATTATGGGAGGAACTCAGTGGGAGGTAATTGAATCATGGGGACAAGTCTTTCCCATGCTGTTATCGTGTTCGTGAATAGGTCTCATGAGATCTGATGGTTTTTAAAAAAGGAGTTCCTCCGCACAAGCTCTCTCTTTGCCTGCCGCCATCCATCGAAGAGAAGACTTGCTCCTCCTTGCCTTCCACCATGATTGTGAGGCTTCCCCAGCCACGTGGAACTGTGAGTCCATTAAACCTCTTTCTTTTGTAAATTGCCCAGTCCCGGCTATGTCTTTATCAGCAGGATGAAAACGGATTAATACATACTCCTTGTGAATTTGCAGTTTCGAGAGATAGTGTCACATCATATTCCAAATAGGC